>NC_026000.2:15965027-16048397 GCF_000442705.2 Elaeis guineensis | reverse complement strand
GATGATTATACTGGTTCAATCTATAAATTTTAAAAGATAGATCTAACCATTCAAATAAGCCCCGATAATTTTCGCCTCTCGGTCTTGCGTTAGATCAATCTCTTTTAATAACAAAAGGTTCTACCGTTCGAGAACGGCTAGAAAAGGGTGAATACTATGCCTCGCAACTTTTTTCTCCATCTGATGTGGCCCTCGGTAAATTGCCAACTCTGTGGATCACGTCAATCACCTCCTGCCATATGGACGGGTGTTTTGCGTAGCGAACAAAATGGTGCGGCCTAGCTCAGTTAGTTAATGAGGCACAAAAGCCTTTTAACCAATTAAACTAAATTTAGACTTATATACATATCGTACGAATTGATCCGCGATTCCGCAAGCTAAAAATTAAGCCACATATAATTTCTTTGTGTGTGAAGCAACCTTGAAGTATTTTTTTTTTTCTCTCGATGTTATATGGTTGGTTCTACGGGTACAAAATAAATATGCATGTAAGTTTTCCAAAGTGAGCTAGATCTACTGGGTCTTGTTTCCACTTAGGAGCAGACCTAAATCACATCCTTCACTTCGTCCCGGTCTCTAATAATGGATCTAATCATGAATCTCATGTCCAACCTTGTCTTTTAGGCGAGCTTTCAAGTCAGATAAGGCAAACTAAAATAAAACAAATTATAAGCTGGTTCTATCCATTCCCTGCCTAGCTACCTCAGTGGTTTTTAGAATATATCATCCTTATCACCTCTGATAAGATTAACTAATACAATCTAATAAAATGCCTTCCGCAAAAGTTTCACCAGAGAACCGAAGACTGAAAACAGGCCCATCCATGACGTGATGAAACATCAACCAAGCCATATCATTTTGTTTTACATCCTCGTATGCTTGTCATAGCATGTTGGTCGATTTTGCTTCATTTCTACCACTGAAATATTGAACAAAAGTCAAATGTTTCATGGGGCACACGCATCCCATCCGTCCATACATCATAATGCCAATATTTCACTATCTTATCGATTCAAATCTCATAGGTTTATCCCAGGCCAAATGATGGCTTGTGTTGGACGTAGTAGACTTGTTGCGATATGCAGAGAGAATATTGAAACAAGCAGAAAAAAGAGCGAGAATAAGAACACCGAATATTTATATGGTCCGCTTTATTGAACTGCATCCACGGGATAGACGGTGCAAAATTTCATTATAGGAAACTGAAAATGATAAAGTACAAGATTACCTCACAAATTATAGCCGTCAATGTACTCAATCTCTAGAATACTCAACTAGAAGATGGACTCGAACTAGCATCCTTTAATTATTAGGCCTTTCTAGAGTTTGTTAACTCAAGTTGAACATGACAAATGTTCACTCACTAGAAAAAGATTTAAAACTAGTAATGCCAGATGGCACATATATATTAGCACCAAAAGTGGGGCAAAAAAGAACACTAGCATGTTGCTTGAAGATTGGCGCAATACACAAGATCAACATGGTTCTTGGTAGGTTCATGAATATCAGCACCGATTCTTTTGGTAAGAACGGTTTATACCAAATGGACTTTGGACGATCAAATAAAATATTACTATATCATTCAATAAGATTAAATAAAGTTCAGCAAAAATTGGACTTAAAATAGTTAATCATGATTAATTATATATTTTATTTTCGTTCGTATCGTTTCATAAAAAATTTTGAAATTTTGAAATATCAAATGATATGATAATATTTTATTGAATGGTCTAAAGTCCAAGCAGTCTGATCAATAATTTCTCTTTGTTTTTTTGTTCTTTTAAAAGTACACCATGGGATACTGGATTTAATATCGAGCATTGCTATTGTTGGGATACCGACCGACCGACCGACCAACGGCCCGACCCGAATGACCGACCGACCGACGGGCGTACCGACCGATTGACGATCGGAACGACCGACCGACCGGAGGGACCGACCGGCCGACAGCCGGGAGCGCCCGATTGACAGACGCCACTACCGGCCATTCAACGGTCCATCGCCGACTGAGGATATGTCGGGCGTATCTTTCCCGACCGGCCGAACCCAGAGGTCTGACGGCCGACTCATATGAAACTCGCCGACCGACGGAGGAACTCGACGCCACTCTGCTGGCCGCCGACCTAGGGTCGGCCGACTCCTCCAATCGCCGTACAGCCGCCAGACCTTGTCAGCTCTGACAGCAACATGCGGCACGGCCATTTTGGGGCATTGTCCTGCCAGGGGCATTGTCAACCCTAATGATTTGACAGCCCCCACGGCGATGTGACATCTTCACGGCGACCCTGACAGTCTACAGTGAGTTGACAGTTCCTCACTTGTCCGCGCCATTAATGACGGCGCCATACCGTGCTCCACTATATATACCGGAGAAGGCAACAGTGCAAGGGATCGATCCGCTCCGTCTCTCCAAAAATGCAGGCTTACTCCTCTCTCTCTCCCTCGATCGAGCTCTCTGTCTACATTTCACTGTTGCCCAGTCACCTCTCTGACTTGACCGTCGGAGGGTCCCGCCGAAGCCGCCTCCGGTCAGAGTGGACTTCATTTTGCAGGTGCACGCTCCCCGGCGATCGGACGACGAGGCGATTGGCCGCAACAGATTGGCGCGCCAGGAAGGGGACAGCATGACAAAGACAAGAGCTCAACGATCGAGAGTCACTGGGTCGGCGAGGCGCTCTTCCCGTCGGAAAGAGGCCTCCCGCCCCCACCGACGGCGGAGCCTAGCTCTCCGCGCCCTGCAGTGACCACGGAGGCCCAGATTGCGGCATCGTACGGCAGATGACCGTACTGACTGACGCAGTCAAAAGCCTCCAGCAGCAACCGGCGGCCCGACCCATGCCCTCCAGGAGCAGCCGCCGACGACCGCGCGATCCCTGTCGCCTCCATGCGAGCGCCCCCAACAGCGCTCCACGGAGAAGAGGAGGGACGACCATGGCGCGACGACCGACGGTCCCAGCGGCCCTCTCCCTCCCCGTTGGAACGGGCAAGGAAGGAGAAGCGGCCGCGCACACCGTCGGCCTCCCTCTCAGAATCCTCCGGAGACTCCACTCCTGGGGTCTCCCAGCATCGACCGAGCGGACAACTACGAGCGACGGTTCGAGGAAATCGACCCGCGACTTGCCCAGTTGCAGATGGACGGTCAGAAGTCTTCGAACGACGTCGACTTCCAAACGCCCAACCTCTCTCCTGACTGATCCTCGACGAGCTGATTCCCAATCGGTTCAAGATGCCGCACGTGGAGCCATACGACGGCTCCACGACCCAGTCGACCACCTCGAGAGCTATAAAGCTCTCATGACGATCCATGGGGGCAACCGACGCTCTTTTTTGCATCGGCTTCCCCACCACGCTCCGCAAGGCTGCCAGGGCTTGGTACTCCGGTCTCCGATCGGGTAGTATCCCACTCCTTCGGGCAGCTCGAGCACTCGTTCGTGGCCCATTTCAGCACCAGCCGAAAGCCGCCGCGAACGTCGGACAGTCTTTTTTCCCTCAAGCAGGGGAAAACGAGATGCTCCGACACTTCGTGGCGCGATTCAACGCGGCCCGGCTCGAGGTCCGGGACCTCAAGAAGACATGGCTGTCTCAGCCATGAAGCGGGGCCTGAGGGTGTCCCGACTCACTTATTCTCTGGACAAGACCCTCCCTCGGACTTATGCCGAGCTACTGGAGCGCGCATACAAGTATATGCGCGCGGACAAAGGAGCGTCCGACCCGACGCTTGGCCGAGCCCAGAGGCCCGAAAGAGAAGCGGAGGAAAGGTCGGGAGCCCGCCGAACCCAGCAGGCCCCGACCGATAGTCGGTCTCACCCCCGATGAATCCAAAAATCACCCCCGACAACAGACTCCAAGGCCGGTATGTCCCAGGTATGACTCTACACTCCTCTCTCCACTCCCCGTGCGCAGATCCTGATGGAGATCGAGGGAGAGGAATACCTGCGACGGCCTCCGCCTCTGAAGGCAAAAGCCTCGACCGTCGGAAGTACTGCCGGTTCCATCGAAGCCACGGCCACGACACCGAGCGGTGCATCCAGTTGAAGGATGAGATTGAAAATCTCATCCGCCGGGGGTACCTCGGCAAATTTCGGAAGGTCCGCCGACCCAACAGTTGCCGATCGACGCCCCCAGCCGACTGAAGAGGCGGCGACCAACCAGCCGACGGGCGGAGTCATCAACATGATCTCCAAGCGGCTGGGCCTGGGGACGTCTGCAGGAGGGGAGCCGACGAAAAGGCCACGCCCGGACGACGTAATCACCTTCACAGAAGACGACGTTCAGGCATCCCAAACTCCCCACGACGATGCTGTTGTTGTGTCGGCGACGATAGCGAATTATGATGTAAAATGAATTTTTGTTGATAATGGAAGTTCGACAAATATTTTATTTTACTCGACCTTCTCCCGAATGCGACTGTCAACTGACCGACTCAAGAGGGTCTCCATGCCCTTGATCGGCTTTGCCGGAGACGCCGTCACGACAGAAGGAGAAATCACCCTGCTTGTGACGGTCGGCACCGAACCACGATAAAGCACGGTCTCCCTCACTTTCGCGGTCGTCCAAGTTCCTTCGGCTTACAACGCCATACTTGGACGACCCAGATTGAACGCCCTTAAGGCGATCGTCTCGACGTACCATCTCCTTGTTCGGTTCCCGACCAAAAACGGAATCGGGGAGATGCGCGGAGATCAACAGCTCGCCCGACGATGCTTCCAAATCTCCGCTCAAAGCGACGAGTCGAGGGGTTCTCTGACGATCGACAAGCTGGACCAACGGGAGGAGGAAGAACGGGGTTTGCCGGTCGAGCAGCTCGAGGCGATCCCGATAGGAGATGTTGTCCAGCTATGCAACCCAAGAGGGAGGGGTGAATTGGGTTTCTAAAAATTTTAAATATTGATTAATTACTTATGATGAACAAGATAAAGATTTTAATTCAATATTAAATACCTAAAACAGGAATGCAAGGATATAATAAAGAAATAAAGTGAAGCGATAAAGCATACCACAAACACAAGGATTTATAGTGGTTCGGTGCCAACCCTGCACCTACATCCACTCCCCAAGCTCCTACTTAGGAATTTCAATCCACTATACTTGTATTCAACCTGAATACAAAACGTCGAAAACTCCGACACTAGCTATCCCAAGCTAGATCACTTGTTTCCCGGGTACAAGTAAACCCAAAACACTCCGATTTCAGGTTCGGATCAACCTTTCCTTGTTTTGGAAATCTTCCAAAAACAAGAACAAAAACTCACAAAGAGTTAGAAAATTTTGAGCACAGATTAATACAATAACAGCTCCTTTAAATGAGCGAATATAACAATAAAAATTTTACTCAAATGAAGAACCCCTTTTCGGATTTTCTCAAAGTGGATGAACGCTTGAACGAATGCTTGAGAAGAGGTTGATTGTTGATTGAAGATCTCTTGAAAACTTTGGAAGATCTCTAGATCAAGGTTGAACAATAGGCTCGAAAGATCCTCTCTTTGAAAGCTCTTGAATCTCTTTCACAATCTCTCGTGTGGATTTTGGATCCTCTTTCTTTTTCTCTCAAATTATCTCGTGGATCCTCTCAATGAATTTTATCTCTCTTTTGATCTACCGATTGATCTTCTTCTTTTTCTCTCCAATTTGATCTGCTATTTAATCTGCAATTTCTTTCACCATTTCAAGCATTTTATAGCATTAAAAGCAAGAGAAAATAATTTAGGCAGATAAAGAGCCGTTAGAGCAATTTTAAGAAGCATAAAAGGTAATTAAAACGGGCAAAAAAATAGCCGTTGCTGATATTTTCCATCGCAGGAGTCGACTCATGAGTCGACTCATGCTACAGGAGTCGACTCATGAGTCGACTTCTATTGCACAGACCAGACAATCTTGGTTTCTGGATTTTTCAGCTCAAATCAGCAGAGGTCGACTCATGAGTTGACTCATGCCTTGTGGGTCGACTCATGAGTCGACTCACAGGTCGTGCCAAGTCAAAAATCCAGCGTGCCATGGGAATTTTTTGCGTACCAGTCAGCTCATAGTGCCATGAGTTGACTCATGAGTCGACTCATGCACTTCAAACCTTCATAACATCAAAAATATAAGTCCAAATACAATGAAATTTTCACCAATAGTTTACAAATCATTTGTTCTATCAAATGATACTATCAAATCAGAATTTTAGTGAAATTATGATTTTGCCCTTGAAGAGCATAAGGACTTTTTCAATTTAAAATTATTTGTATCCCTTCAATCTGCTTTGTAATCATCAAAATCAATCTAGGAGCAACAATCTCTCCCTTTTTGATGATGACAAAACACTTGAACAAAAATATTTATGTTAATGCATTAATTTCAAAAGAATCCATTATATGTGTATATGCTTGAAAAGAGTATGATTCTTTTGGCATGTAATATAAATGGTCATATACAAAAATAATTTGTCTATTTGCTTAAGGATTTGAAGATATGCTCATTTAATTATGTGATTTTGGTGTTAGAGCAGAAAACTTGTTTTTGTTATCAGATTGAGCTGTATTTTGAAAATTCCATTTTCATTTGATTTTAGATTTAGCATCAGAGCAAAAAAAAAATACTTATGTGCTTAAAAAAAAAATTATGTGTGCCAAAGTATGTTTAAGAGTTGATTTTGAGCTTAAGTGTATTAACTCATTTTGAGCTTACGATATATCAGAGCAAGAGAAAAGAGATAAATTTTGCAATGTATCAGAGCAAGAAAAATAATTTTTACAATGTTATCAGAAAAGATTTTTCAATGTATCAGAGTAAATTTTATAATATATCAGAGAAAATTTCACACTTTATCAGAGCAAATGTTATAATATATCAGAAAAAATTTCACACTGTATCAGATTTTATCATGTATCAGAGCAAGTTAAAAGAAATTTTAGGGTGTATCAGAGTAAATCAAATTTCTTAAGATGTATCAAGGTAAATTTCAAAAGATATATCAGAGCAAGTTTGAATTTTGAAATATATCAGAGCATATAAAAAATTACTTATTTGCATTGTACTTATGATTTTGCTTTTGATGGATGGCTTTTTGTTTAATTTCTGTCTGATATCAAATTTCTCAAATTTTGCTTAATTTCTCAAAATACCATTTTTGTTTAATTTCTCAAATTTTATTTAATTCTCAAATTTTTGTTTAATTTCTCCAAATATTTAATTTCTCAAATTTTTATTTAATTTCTCCAATTTTTGTTTAATATCTCCAATTTTTGTTTAATATCTCCAATTTTTGTTTAATATCTCTAATTTTTGTTTAATATCTCCAATTTTGTTTTGTTTAATTTCTCCCCTTTTTGACATCATCAAATATGGTTAACTCTTTTTTTTTTTTTAAATATTCTTTAATTTCTCCCCTTTTACAGTTTATCATAGAAGTTTGCTCCCCCTTAATATAGCAATTATCAACAACAAACAAAGAGAATTGTCAAAAGAGAAGACAATTTTTCCACAAGAAGAATATATATAACCAAAATATGATCAATATCATTACAAAAGGTAGAAATATAAGTGAAAAATGATTCCATTAAAAACATAATTGTTTCAATACATAGTTTAAAAAATAAAATTCAACCAGCTAATTGTCAATACATGGCCCCAAGGTATAGATCCTAGAACAAAACACTAACACTTAGGATCTAGAAATGATCAAGATAAGTCAATGATCAGAGTCATCAGATATAGGGTGAGGAGATGATGGATCAGAAGTGCGTCCTCTACCCGTCTGCCTCTGCCACGAGCAGGAGAGCGAGATGAACTGGGTGGCTGAGAACGCTGAGATGCTAAGGACTGAACAGAAAGGGTGAGTCTGATAGAATCAAGTACGTTCAGTGCTCTTGAAACAGATTGAAGTAGAGCAGTGAACTGAGTGGTAGCATGCTCACTCGATCCTCGGATTTCTTTCCTCAGCAATTCATATCCACCTTCTAGTGCTCCTCTGAGCCTACCAGCCTCTGCAGTGAGGTCTGTGACCTCAATGATTGACTCCTATGGTTTGGGATGGGCCAAAGCAAGGACTTGCCCCTGCAAGTCTAGAACTCTGCCAGTCAGTCTCCTCAAGCTGCTGTATCCTGATGGACTGATCTGAAATCATCTGAAATATAGTGGAGATGTGGGGAGTAATGGTCTGATCAGAAGAGGTAGCTCCAGGTGCAAAAGAAGTACTACTCCACTGGCTAGACAGTAAAGAAGCCACACGCTGTGAAATATGCTCGATCTGATCGTCAGCCAGTCTGAACTCTGAATGAGGTGCTCTACTCTCTGGCTGATACACTGGTGTGGGCATCCTAGTAAACTCTGAAGGGCCAGCCTCAGTATCAGGAATGAACTGGATATGTGGTGATGCTGCCCTGAGGTCATGGACAGGAGATGATGGATCTTCTTCTTCTAATCTGCCTTCAGTTCTGACTTCAGTTCTCTCTTCAGTTCTTTCCTCAGTTTTCTCCTCAGCTCTCTCCTCAGATCCCTTGATCCAACCATCATCAGTCTTTGCAAATCCCATTCGGTGCAGGGTGTGTTGGTTGAAAGTGTCCACATGAGAGAGCTTAGTAGCAGCTTCCCCCTGACAACTAACTTCAAACCTCCTAAATACTCTAGTAAGGGCCATACCATAAGGCAAGTGTGCCTTGGATCTATTCAGAGTTTCTCTCATGGCCTCTATCATAAGTGCAGGGAGGTTCAGGGGGGTCTGAGTGATGACATGAAACATGACACATACATCTCTGCTAGAAAGTAAGTCATGTCTACCACTCCTAGGAAAGAAGAGCTTTGTTACCATCTGATGCAGGACCCTCATCTCAATGGACAAAAACTTTGCTTCCAATTTGTTTAAATTTCCTGAATAAGTTTCTCCTAAAATAATTCTGATCCCCTCTTCTTTAATTGGGAGTTCCATATATGAATATCCTTCACTAGGCAACTGAAGTATTTCTCCCAATATCCTAGAATCCAGGCAGATATCAATTCCCTTTACAGTTGAAGTCACTGACCCACTTCCATAAAGTAGGTTTTGGTAGAATTCTCTAACAAGGTCAACATAGGTGACTTCCTTAAGAGAGCAATAGAGTTCCCATCCTTGGTTTTTAATTTTGGTAGCAAAAGTAAAGCCCTCATCTTCAAAGAACCGAAAATTTATATTTTTTCCAGTTTCTACTTTTCTATCAGAAAGAGGATTCTTACTGGGGCTTAGGAGGGATTGAGAGAGACCTTGAGTAGGTACTAAAACTGGAGTGGGAGCAGTTGAAGATTGAGCGGCTTGCCTTTTCTTTTTGACAATTTCTTCAGGCTCACGGATTGATTTTCTTCTTTGGGGAAGTTTCATCTTCGGAGCCATATTCAATATAGTAGCAGGCAAGGAGACTTGAATTGAGTGGAGGAGGGATCACAAGAGAGTAAAGAAGGATTCTAGTGGAGAAAAGAAGTAGATTTTGGAAGTTTGGTGAAGTGCTAGGGCACGTTCCAACCGCGCCAAGCAATGCGAGAAAGCACAAAAAATTCTTTTTCAAGGAGGCGATTTTTGGTGGAGAGGAGGAGGGAGAATTGCTTCAAGTTGGATCCTTGAAAAAAAAGTTTGGAGAAGACGACTTTTGGAAGGAGGACGATGAGAAGATGAGTCGTCTCACGAACAGGGTTTCCCGTTTAAAAACAATGAACCCGATAGAAGTTGGTGGGATTTACAAGTTTGCCATTGAGTCGACTCATGGGGGTCGACTCATGAAATTCAAAAAATCAAAAAAAATATGAATAAATTCCAGAAAAATTTAAAATTTTGAGTGAAGGAATTTTGCTCAATGATAAATTTTTAGAATGATAAATTTGAGCTTTTGGGACCAGGATAGATGTTGAAAATTGAGCTCTCTAATCAATTCTTTGGAAATTGAGAAATTTTAGGCAAATGGATCTAGAATTCCTAGATTTCTCCTAATTTCACAGAATCTATCCTCACTAAGGGCCTTTGTAAAGATATCAGCTAATTGATTTTCAGTGCAAACATATTCAAGAATTACATTTTTATTTTGAACATGTTCTCTTATAAAATGATGTCTTATTTTAATATGTTTAGATCTTGAGTGTTGAATTGGATTTTTAGATAGATTTATGGCACTTGTATTATCACATCTTATTGGTGTTTCATTAAGTTTAATTTCAAAGTCTTCGAGTTGTTGCTTAATCCACAAGATTTGAGCACAACAACTTCCGACTGCAATGTATTCGGCCTCAGCCGTAGACAGTGCCACCGAATTTTGTTTCTTGCTAAACCATGAGATTAGGTTAACTCCAAGAAATTGGCAAGTTCCACTTGTGCTTTTTCTATCTAATTTGCATCCAGCAAAATCAGCATCTGAATATCCTAATAAATTAATTTGTGAGTCTTTAGAGTACCATAACCCTATAATTTATGTACCATTTAAGTATCTAAGGATTCTTTTAACAGCATTCAAATGAGATTCTTTAGGATTAGATTGATATCTAGCACATAAGCAAACACTAAACATGATATCAGGCCTACTTGCAGTTAAATATAATAATGAGCCAATCATACCTCTATAGTATTTTAAGTCTACGCTTTTACCTTCATCATCCTTGTCAAGCTTGCATGAGGGACTCATTGGTGTGCCAATTGGTTTGCAGTTCTCCATTCCAAATCTTTTGAGTAGTTCTTTGGTGTACTTGCTTTGGGTGATGGAGATTCCCTCTTTTGATTGTTTGATTTGGAGTCCGAGGAAGAAGGTGAGTTCTCCCATCATGCTCATCTCGAACTCTCCCTGCATAAGCTTAGCAAAGTCTTGACAAAGAGATTCATTAGTAGACCCAAAAATTATGTCATCAACATAAATTTGTATAACTAGCATATCATTTTGATTTCTTTTAATAAAGAGGGTTGTATCTACATTACCTCTTGAAAAATCATTATTTAGTAAAAATTTACTTAGCCTATCATACCATGCTCTAGGTGCTTGTTTTAATCCATATAGAGCTTTATTTAATCTAAAGACATGATTAGGAAAAGCATGATTTTCAAATCCAGATGGTTGTTCTACATATACTTCTTCAGAGATATATCCATTTAAAAATATACTTTTAACATCCATTTGAAATAATTTGAATTTCATAAAGCAAGCATATGCAAGTAGAAGTCTAATAGCTTCTAATCTAGCAACAGGTGCAAAGGTTTCATCAAAATCAATTCCTTCTTCTTGATTATATCCCTTAGCAACCAGTCTTGCTTTATTTCTAATTACATTTCCATGCTCATCTAATTTGTTTCTAAAGACCCATTTTGTGCCAATTATTGAATAATCTTTAGGTCTTGATACTAAGGTCCAAACATTATTTCTTTCAAATTGATTAAGTTCCTCTTGCATAGCATTAATCCAATTATGATCATTTTCAGCTTTTTCAAAAGTTTTAGGTTCAAGATGAGATACAAAAGCACAATGATTAACTGCATCTTTTAGTGAAGAACGGATTTTTACCCCATGCATAGGGTCACCAATAATTAACTCCTTAGGGTGGTTGTGAACATACCTCCATTCCTTGGGTAGGTCATTTGTACCTTGAGGTTGTTCTTAAATTTCTTCACCTCTTTCATTTTGTTCGTTTTCTTGATCCTTGTCTTTTGGAGTTGCTGAATCTTTCAGAGTGATCTCCTTCATACCTTCTATTAGTGGATCTGCATCATCAACACCCTCATTCTTTCTTGAAGGAAGATCGTTAGATTCATCAAAAACAACATGTATGGACTCCTCAACTACTAAAGTTCTTTTGTTGAAAACTCTAAATGCTTTACTAGTAGAGGAGTAACCTAGAAAGATTGCTTCATCTGATTTTGCATCAAATTTACCAAGTTTTTCTTTGCCATTATTTAATACAAAACATCGGCAACCAAAAACATGAAAATATGCAATATTTGGTTTTCTTCCTTTCCAAAGTTCATAGGGGGTTTTCTTTAAAAATTGTCTAATTAAAGCACGATTTAAAATGTAACATGCTGTGTTAATTGCTTCCGCCCAAAAATATCTTGGAAGGTTGATTTCACACAATATGGTACGTGCCATTTCTTCTAAGGTTCTGTTTTTCCTTTCAACTACCCCATTTTGTTGGGGTGTCCTAGGAGCAGAGAAGTTATGGCCAATTCCATTTTCATCACAAAAATTTTTAAAATCTTGATTTTCAAATTCAGTTCCATGATCACTTCTAATATTTTGAATTGAAAAACCTTTTTCATTAGAGACTTTTCGATGAAATTTAGTGAAAATATGAAAAATTTTATTTTTGTGAGCCAAAAAGAAAACCCAAGTAAAACGAGAGTAATCATCTATAATTACAAAGCCATATCATTTTCCTCCTAGACGGGTGGTTCTTGTTGGTCCAAATAAGTCCATATGTAAGAGCTCTAATGGTCTAGAAGTTGAAACAGTATTTTTGGATTTAAATGATACTCTAGTTTGTTTACCTAATTGGCATGCATCACAGATTCTATCCTTTTCAAAATTCAGTTTTGGCAAACCGAGAACTAAATCTTTCTTAATTAATTTTGAAAGAGAATGCATGCTGATATGTGCAAGTCTACGATGCCACAGCCAACTAGTCTCATTGATTTTAGCATTCAAGGATACTAGGCATTGCATGTCTAATTTGGCTAAGTCATTCAAATCTATCATATAAACATTGCCATGCCTATGTCCTATAAATTTAATGCCATCGTTAATAGGACTAGTCACAATGCAAACAGATGATTCAAAAACTACTTTATACCCTTTATCACAGAATTGACTAATGCTAAGTAAGTTATGCTTTAAACCTTTAACTAGTAGAACATTCTCAATGTATTTGGAGGGAGTGATACCAATGTTACCTATCCCGATGATCTTTCCTTTGCCATTATCTCCAAAGGTGACCATCCCTCCATCCTTAGCATCAAGCGTGATGAATTGTGATTCATCACCAGTCATGTGTCTCGAGCATCCGCTGTCAAGATACCATTTCCTGTTTCCTTCTTGGGATGCTAGACACACCTGCAAGCAAAGGTCAAGTTTCTGTCTTAGGTACCCAAGCTTTCTTGGGTCCTTTCAGGTTAGTCAGAATGGTTCCTTTTGGAACCCATATTTTCTTTGTGTTTGTATATTTGTTAATAAGACATGTGTATGATTTATGTCCTATCCTACCACAGTTGAAACAAGTAATATTTGTAGACTTGTTACTTGAACAATTTACATAAATATCCTTCAGAAATTTTTGTTTCTTCAGAGGTTTATAGCCAAGTCCAGCCTTATCATATATAGCTTTCTGATTATCAAGAATCATATTTAGTTTGTTTGAACTTAAGGTAAACTTATCTACTATAGATTTCAGCTTGTTAATTTCATCCTTTAAGTTTTGATTTTCTTGAATCAAGGTGAATTTTTCAATTGACAGGTTTTCAGTTTGTTTCACTAAGGACTGATTTTCCAATTTCAGTTCTTTGTTTTTCTTTTCTAGTTTCTTTAATTCATCAATTGAATCATAGAATGCTTCATGCAATTCTTCAAATGTGAATTCACTAGTGGATTCAGAAGTTACCTCATTTTTATGTGCCATCAGGCACAGGTTGGCTTGTTCTGTTGAGGTTTCCTCGTCGGAGCTTGAGTCATCACTCGCACACCAAGTCGCCATCATTGCCTTCTTTTTGAACTTCTTTGGACCTTTCTTCAGTTGTGGACATTCGGATCTGAAATGTCCCGGCTTCTTGCACTCGTAGCATATAAGGGGTTGATCTTTCTCTTTTTCTTTGCTTTGTTCCCCTTTTGTGAATGACTTCTTTCTCATCCCCTGTTTTCTTTTTCTTAGGAACTTCTTGAATCTCCGGGTGATGAGTGCCATCTTTTCATCCTGTTCTTCATCTTCAGTGTCATCCGTTTCATAATCAAGCGAAGTTGTGGATTTGAGGGCAATGGTTCTTTTATTTTTGACTTCATCCTCTTGATGTTGCTTCATGCTAAGTTCATGAGTCATCAAGGATCCAAGAAGTTCTTCTAGAGGTAGAGTGTTCAAGTCCTTTGCTTCTTGGATGGCAGTCACCTTGGCTTCCCAAGTTCTTGGCAGTGACCTGAGAATCTTCCTTACAAGTTCACTGTTAGTATAAGATTTGCCAAGACTCTTCAAACCATTAATTATATCAGTAAAACGAGTAAACATAGCAGTTATGGACTCGTCATGCTCCATCTTAAACAATTCATATTTATGTACAAGCATGTTTATTTTAGACTCTTTTACTTGATTTGTTCCCTCATGGGTTACTTCTAACCTATCCCATATTTCTTTAGCAGATGCACAAGTAGAAATGCGATTAAATTCACTTGCATCTAGTGCACAATAAAGAACATTCATGGCTTTGGCATTTAATTGTGCCAATTTCTTGTCAACCTCATCCCATTCTTTCTCGGATTTGGTTGACTCCTCACCATCTATAATCTTGGTGGGTGTATGAGGACCGTTCACTATGATACTCCACATATCATAGTCGAGTGCTTGTATGAAAATCTTCATCCGAGCTTTCCAATAGGTGTAATTAGACCCATTGAAAAGTGGAGGTCGGTTTGTTGATTGCCCCTCGGCTAGAGAAGTACCAACATGGGTTGCCATAGATCTTTGACTCTTTGATTGTTAGATCAAAGAAGGGCTAGAGCACCGGGCTCTGATACCACTTGTTGCCCAGCTATGCAACCCAAGAGGGGGGGGGTGAATTGGGTTTCTAAAAATTTTAAATATTGATTAATTACTTATGATGAACAAGACAAAGATTTTAATTCAATATTAAATATCTAAAACAGGAATGCAAGGATATAATAAAAAAATAAAGTGAAGCGATAAAGCATACCACAAACACAAGGATTTATAGTGGTTCGGTGCCAACCCTGCACCTACATCCACTCCCCAAGCTCCTACTTGGGAATTTCAATCCACTATACTTGTATTCAACCTGAATACAAAACGTCGGAAACTCCGACACTAGCTATCCCAAGCTAAATACTTGTTTTTCGGGTACAAGTAAACCCAAAACACTCCGATTTTAGGTTCGGATCAACCTTTCCTTGTTTTGAAAATCTTTCAAAAAGAAGAACAAAAACTCACAAAGAGTTAGAAAATTTTGAGCACAGATTAATACAATAACAGCTCCTTTAAATGAGCGAATATAACAATAAAAACTTTACTCAAATGAAGAACCCCTTTTCGGATTTTCTCAAAGTGGATGAACGCTTGAACGAATGCTTGAGAAGAGGTTGATTGTTGATTGAAGATCTCTTGAAAACTTTGAAAGGTCTCTAGATCAAGGTTGAACAATAGGCTCGAAAGATCCTCTCTTTGAAAGCTCTTGAATCTCTTTCACAATCTCTCGTGTGGATTTTGGATCCTCTTTTCTTTTTCTCTCAAATTATCTCGTGGATCCTCTCAATGAATTTTATCTCTCTTTTGATCTGCCGATTGATCTTCTTCTTTTTCTCTCCAATTTGATCTGCTATTTAATCTGCAATTTCTTTCACCATTTCAAGCATTTTATAGCATTAAAAGCAAGAGAAAATAATTTAGGCAGATAAAAAGCCGTTAGAGCAATTTTAGGAAGCATAAAAGGTAATTAAAATGGGCAAAAAAATAGTCGTTGCTGATATTTTCCGTCGCAGGAGTCGACTCATGAGTCGACTCATGCTACAGGAGTCGACTCATGAGTCGACTTCTGTTGCACAGACCAGACAGTCTTGGTTTCTGGATTTTTCGGCTCAAATCAGCAGAGGTCGACTCATGAGTCGACTCATGCCTTGTGGGTCGACTCATGAGTCGACTCACAGGTCGTGCCAAGTCAAAAATCCAGCATGCCATGGGAATTTTTTGCGTGCCAGTCAGCTCATAGTGCCATGAGTTGACTCATGAGTCGACTCATGCACTTCAAACCTTCATAACTTCAAAAATATAAGTCCAAATACAATGAAATTTTCATCAATAGTTTACAAATCATTTGTTCTATCAAATGATACTATCAAATCAGAATTTTAGTGAAATTATGATTTTGCCCTTGAAGAGCATAAGGACTTTTCAATTTAAAATTATTTGTATCCCTTCAATCTGCTTTGTAATCATCAAAATCAATCTAGGAGCAACAGGAGAGAATCCCGACAGGAAAGTTTGGGTCGGGTCTCAATTGCCCGACACCGAACGACGACGACTGACGGAGCTGCTGACGGCCAATGCCAAAATATTTGCTTGGTCGGCAGTAGATATGTCGGGCATCCCCCCAGAAACAATAACTCACCGACTCAACATCGACCCGACGATGAGGCCGGTGAGGCAGAAGAAAAGGTCCTTCACCCCAGAGAGGCAGAGGGCCATCGACGAAGAAGTAGACAAGCTACTTGAAGCAGGCTTCATCCGAGAGTCCACGTATCCCGATTGGCTCGCCAATGTTGTCATGGTCAAAAAAGCCAACGGGAAGTGGAGGATCTGCATCGACTACACCGACCTAAACTGAGCCTGCCCGAAGGATAGCTTCCCACTTCCGAAGATCGACCAGCTGGTGGATATGACGTCCGGATTTCGACTGCTCAGCTTCATGGACGCCTTCGCCGGGTACAACCAGATCCGGATGGTGCCCGAAGACGAGGAGCACACTGCCTTCGTGACCCCGAAGGGCCTCTACTGCTACAGGGTGATGCCCTTCGGACTGAAGAACGCCGGCGCCACTTACCAGCGACTCGTCAATAAGGTCTTCAAAGACCAGATCGGGCGCAACATGGAAGTGTACGTGGACGACATGCTGGTGAAAAGCATGCAGATCCCGGACCACGTTCAGGATCTCGAGGAGACCTTTCGCACCCTTCGACGACACCGAATGAAGCTCAACCCGACCAAATGTGCTTTCGGGGTGACCTCAGGAAAGTTCCTCGGATTCCTCGTTTCTCAGAGGGGGATCGAGGCCAATCCTGAGAAAATAAAGGCAATCCTCGACATGCGTCATCCGAACACCAAGAAGGAAGTCCAACAGCTGAACGGAAGAATCGTCACTCTTAGCCGATTCATTTCCCGATCAGCTGAAAGGTGCCTCCCGTTCTTCAAGATTCTGCGCCAAGCGAACGGTTTCTCTTGGTCGGATGAGTGCGAACAGGCCTTCGAGGACCTGAAAGAGTACTTGACTTCTCCGCCGCTGCTCGTAAAGCCGCAGGTCGGGGAGACCTTGTATCTCTACTTGGCCACATCTTTCGAGGCAATCAGTTCGGTGCTCGTTCGGAAAAATGAGTGCCGAACTCATCAACCCATCTACTACACCAGCAAGGTGCTCCACGGGGCCGAAGCAAGGTACTCGGAGACGGAAAAGATGATTTTCGCCCTGACCGTCTCCGCGCAACAACTTCGACCATACTTCCAGGCCCACGCCATAGTGCTACTCACCAACCAGCCCCTGAGGGCGATACTGCACCGACCCGACACATCTGGATGACTCGCAAAGTGGGCGATGAAGCTTAGCGAGTTCGACATTCGGTATCGACCGAGGCCTGCCCTGAAGGCTCAGGTCTTGGCCGACTTCATCGCCGAATGCCCGACGACCGACCGAGGGTCGGGAGCTGAAGACCCAGGACGAGATGCGGTCTCTGAGCCAGACCCGATCTCCACCTGGGTACTCCACATCGACGGAGCCTCAAACGCTCAGGGAAGCGGGGCCGGGCTCCTGCTCACGAACTCGGACGGGGTGGTCATCGAGTACGCCCTCCGGTTCGACTTCAAGGCCTCCAACAATTAAGCCGAATACGAGGCACTCCTCGCTGGCTTGAGGATGGCGAAGGAGCTAGGCATCGACAGCCTCCGGGCATTCTCCGACTCTCAGCTGATCGTGGGGCAGGTCAAGGGCGAATTCGAGGTGCGAGATCCGACCATGATCAAATACCTTCAGAAAGTGAAGGACCTCGTGGCGCGCCTCGAGCATTTCAAGATCTCCCACATCCCCAGGTCGGAGAACGCCCGTGCCGACGCACTCTCCAGATTGGCAACGTCGGCCTACGACTCTTTGGGTCGGACGTTCGTCGAAAACCTCCAGCAGCCGAGCATCGATCGGGTTGAAGAAGTACAGCAGCTAACGTCCGAACCAAGTTGGATGGACCCGATCGTCCGGTATCTGACCGACGGGATCAGTCCCGAAGATCCTGTGGAGGCCAAGCGACTCCGATGGTCGGCCTCACAATATGTGATCATGGACGACCGACTCTACAAAAGGTCATTTTCCCTCCCTTTGCTCAGGTGCTTGGGGCCGACCGACGCTGACTACGCTCTCCGAGAGGTTCACGAAGGAATTTGCGGGAACCACTTGGGGGGCAAGTCCCTAGCCTTCAAGGTCCTGCGACAAGGCTACTACTAGCCAACCATGAAGAAGGATGCGGCAGAGTTGGTCCGAAGGTGCGAGCCATGCCAAAAGTATGCCAATATTCAACACCAACCGGCCAGCCAAATCGCTCCCATTGTCGCTCCGTGGCCCTTCGCCCAGTGGGGAGTCGACATTCTTGGTCCATTCCCACCAGCGTCGGGCCAGAGGAAGTTCATCGTTGTCGCCATCGACTACTTCACGAAGTGGGTAGAGGCCGAGCCCTTGGCGTAGATCACCGAGCGAAAGATGGAGGACTTCATCCAAAAATTCATCATCTTCAGGTTCGGATTGCCGCACACCATCATCACCGACAACGGACGGCAATTCGACAACCAAGACTTCAGAGACTTCTGCGCCAGGTTCCACATCAGGCACCGACTGACTTCGGTCGAGCACCCTCAGTCCAACGGCGAGGTCGAAGTGACCAACCGAACCTTGCTCCACGGACTCAAGACCCGACTGAATGAAGTCAAAGGTCTCTGGGTCGACGAGCTGGGCTCCGTTCTGTGGGCTTACCGAACGACCCCCCACGTCCCGACCGGGGAGTCGCCGTTCAGTTTGACCTACGGGACAGAGGCTATGATCCCGCTCGAGATTGGCCTACCATCTTCAAGGGTCGAGCGATACCAAGAGCCGGACAACTCCGAGGGTCGGAGGGCCGACCTGGACCTCCTCCCTGAGCTACGAGACGAGGCTCAAATCCGAATGGCTTCATACCGACAGAGGGTCGCCCGGTATTACAACGCCAAGGTCAGACCAAAGCTCTTTAGGCCTGGTGACTTGGTCTTGAGGAAGGCGGAAGTCTCGAAGCCCTTGGATCAGGGGAAGTTGGCTCCAAATTGGGAAGGACCCTACAAGGTTGCAGACACCTTCGGGCCGAGAGCCTATCGGCTGGAGACCCTTGAGGAGAAGCCCATTCCACGGACTTGGAACGCCGACAACTTGAAGCTGTATTACCAGTGAATTCTGTAATTCAGTGGTCGGAATACAAATACAGTTTGAAATCTCGGAGTCTTAACTCTTCGACTAATGATCGGTGCTCAGCCCCAACGTATCGACGTGGGTCTAGCATCCACCTAAAACCGACGACCTCATCATCGGTAACGCATCGGACTCTTGCGAGGACCGATGCATCTACAATTATGGGAGTCGACACTCCTTCGACAGTCGACGATGCGTCGCTCTTGCGAGGACCGATGCATCTACAATGACGGGAGTTGACACTCCTTCGACGATGCGTCGGACCCTCACAAGGACCGACGGACCCTTATCAACGGGAGTTGCACTCCTTCGACTTTCGGCAACACATTCGCCCTTGACAAAGGCCGATGCATCTGTTGCGACGGGAGTTCATACTCCTTCTACGGTCGAATTTTCGGGCCGAACCATCGGCCGACAGGCCGATCGGGCCCCGACCAAAGAGAGGCTAAAAGCCCACGCGACTGTCGTCGCGACTTCCGACCAGGCTACGGCCGGTCGAGGGATATTCGGCTTACCACCGTCTATTGCACGACGCGACCTTAGTCGCATCCACAACTTGCCGATCGACCTACGGCCGGCTGAACGACATTCGGCTTGCTACCGTATGTCGGAAGACACGATAGCCGACGCAAGAGCATGGGGATCCGACTTGTTATCGTTCCCCCGACACTGCGCCGGATGACATTAGACTATGGAAGCCCGACTACCGAACCTTTACCAGGTTCGGTCGGCTCCTGACTCAATAAGGCGCGCCCGACTAATGAGCTCGACTACAAGAAGCTGACCCAAAGTCGGGACGCACTCTACTTTCGAGGCTGCACAAGTCGCTGGGATCCTACCGACTTACGTAAGTTAACGACTTACTTAAGTTAGCGACTCACGTTCGACATTGCAGAAATGCTCGACATTACGAAAAAAGGGAGGAGGTAAAAGAAGATTTCATTCAAGGCTTAAAAAAATTTTACAAGCAAAGGCCGAAGCCCGATTACAAGTCAAAGCAAAACATGAGACAAAACAAAACCGACTAATCGTCGGAATCGACGTCCTCCACTGGACGACGATGGGAGTTGGTCGGCGGATCCGCTCCGACTTCAGCCGTCGAGGCTGACCGATCTTCGACAACCGGCTCTGCGACGTCTTCGGCTTCTGCCCTGGTGGAGAGGCCTTCCGATGTTGGTCCGGCCGTCTCCTCCGTAGCTGGGGCCCCCGACCCCGGCAGGACCACGCCGCTGAGATCTAGTCCCGGGTACAAGCTCCGAATGGCTTCCCAAGCATCCTCGTACCCGACTTGGTACGAGAGGTAGCCGCTCTCCAGAAGCCCTTCGCGGTACTCCTCCGAGTCCTGGAAGACTTCAATCGCCCGACCCAAAGCCTCCCTTGCCGACTCTGCCTCGGCTTTGGCGACGTCTGCGTCGGCCTGTGCGGCGGCACAGCCTTCTTCAGCCTTGGCGAGGTCCCCGAGACTTGCTCGGAGTTGCTCGCGCTCGGCCTCCAGCTCTTTGGTGATGCTATCTCGCTCGTGTCGGAGCCGACGGATGGTTCGGGACTTCTTTGCTGCGTCGTCCTTGGCCGACTTCAGCTCCGACTCTGACGACGCCAAGGTCTCCTTGAGTCGGGAGACCTCCTCCGAAAGTTGGGCGACCTCCCCCTCGAGTCGGTTCTCCCGGTCGACCGACTGCTGGAGTTGGTCGACAAGGACAACCTTGTCGGCTTCGAGGCCCGCGACCTTATCTCTCCAGGCCGCGCGCATGTCCCCAAACTTCCGATATCCGGCCTCCAGCTCGGATATGTTGAAGACCAGCTGCACAAAATAGAACCGACCTTTAGTAAGCCAAACTTGCGAGGCTACGTTAAAAACGAAGGGAAGGAGAGTTTACCCGGATCATCATCGGGTAGAAAGACGACAGCATGTCAGAGACACGCTGGTTCTTCATCGCTTCGATGTCGGCGGGAAGAAG
Source organism: Elaeis guineensis (assembly GCF_000442705.2). Lineage (NCBI taxonomy): Eukaryota > Viridiplantae > Streptophyta > Magnoliopsida > Arecales > Arecaceae > Elaeis > Elaeis guineensis. The sequence goes on along the minus strand of NC_026000.2, from coordinate 16,027,058 downwards.
GAGTGCTTGGCATAGTCTTCTGGCCAAGTCGTGGTTGGCCAGGCCCGACGCACCCTCAGGAAGCGGAAAGTCGGCCGACCCGCCCGCCGACCGACCTTCGTCGCCCGACGCCATGGGGGCCTTACCTCGGCTAGTCGTCCAGGCCCTGACGTCGGAGATCGACGGCAAGCTCGACCCCGACCGAGTCTCGACCGACGGTGCGGCAGTGGCGTTCGTCGGCCGCTCAGGTTCGCGGACCTCCTCCCGAACCTCCGGAGGCTGCTGGGCGGTCGGCGTGCCCCCTGCGGAATCGACTGCTCGTCGGTCGGGCGAAGCGGCTCCCCCAACCGACGGTCCCTCGGACGGGACATCTACAAGCACTGTCGGTGCTGACAGTGCGATCACCGGCTCCGCCTCCGACCCGATTGGTTCGCTCGGCGGAACCACGCGGGGCCTCTTGGGAGGCTGCAACGGCCCGGCGCCTGCCGCCGGCCTCTTCCTCACGGCATGCTGACGAATGTCGGCTGCCGACAGTCGCGTCCTCGACGGCATATCTGAAAAAGATGACGAACGGTCAGAGCTGAAAAGAAAGGCAGAAAAGAAAATGGAGATGTCGGAAAAATGCAAACCGACCTAAATGGGGGACCGGGCTAAGGCCGGCGTCGTACAAGGCCTGCTCGGTGACGAGCTCGCTCTGCTTCGGCAGCGAGATATCCTTTAGCCGATGGAAGTCCTCCCGATCATCGACCTCCACCCGACTGTTCTCATTTGGATCGGTTCGGGGATTTCCCCAACGGATGGGAAACCCCCAAGGGGCAGAGGATGACGCGAAGAAGAACTGGTTCTTCCATCCGTGAATGGACGTCGGAAGACCAGTGATGAAAGAAAGCCCTTTCTGAGGGACGAAGTACCACCACCCTCGGGCTTTAGGATGGGGACGGAGAATAAAGAAAACTCGAAAAAGGGAGATCCGAGGTTCGGTCGGCAAAAGCCGACACAACAGGGCAAAACTGACTATCAGCCGAACTGAGTTCGGCGCAAGTTGTGCCGGGCATAGCCCGTAGTAGTCAAGAATGTTCCGGACAAACTCCGGGATCGGGAATCGAAGGCCGGCCCGGAGATCCTCCAGATAGAAGGCCACCTGGCCCTCGGGCGGGCTGTTAACCCGACCATCGGCGCCAGGGGCGAACAGTCGAAACTGCTCCGGGATGCGGTACTGCTCCCGGAGCCGATCGACGTTCGGCCCCGAAAGTGAAGAAGCCTCCACCTCCGGGGACGACCGAGTGTCTTCGGTCGGCTCTCCCGACCGACTACCTTGCGGGGATGTCCTAGCCATGAGTTCAAGAAAGTGGCAAGGAAGAAAGGAAAGAAAGAGGGGGAAAGCTACTCTAGCCCTTGGAAGGAAAGGATCGCAAATGGGGGACAGAGCGGAGAAGTACCTGGAACGGAGGCCCACGCGGGCAGAGTCTCGACTGTAAAAATGAGAAGGGTAAAAAACCATGTGGGGGTAACTTTGTATATATAGTGCCCCCCAACGATCGAGATGAAGGCACGGCCAACGAAGGCTCCCCAGATTTCGCCGCGTGGTGTCATCAGGGCCGTCCGACGGTCCGACGGTTCGATGCACCCCCTTCAGATTGCGCCACGTCACCTCCATCCGCTCCACCGAACGTGAACCAATGGCCACACGCCACGTGGCACGATGAGACGCGACGTTTGGTGTTCCCGAAGGGACGACGGGAATGACGGTTCTCCTTCCCGATGGGACACGACGGTTCCCCTTCCCGATGGGACACGACACCTGGCACCAGTTTTATCGCTGACACCAGCGGGACATCCGACACGGTGGGGCGTCCGGCGCCGACATGAAACCTGACGCTGATAGGACGAGACGTCTGACGCCGACTAGACGACGGATGCCATCAAGCCTCTCGACATTTATGAGGCGCCTGACACCGCATCAACCGACGGTACGGTCGGATCCTCTCGTACGATGAATCCACTCCTAGTCGCCAGCTCACCGTCCAACTTAGGAGTGGAGGGGGGCAACTGTTGGGGGATACTGACCGACTGACCGACCAACGGCCCGACCGAATGACCGACCGACCGACGGGCGTACCGACCGATTGACGGTCGGAACGACCGACCGACCGGAGGGACCGACCGGCCGACAGCCGGGAGCGCCCGATTGACGGACGCCACTACCGGCCATTCAACGGTCCATCGCCGACTGAGGATATGTCGGGCGTATCTTTCCCGACCGGCCGAACCCAGAGGTCTGACGGCCGACTCATATGAAACTCGCCGACCGACGGAGGAACCCGACGCCACTCTGCTGGCCGCCGACCTAGGGTCGGCCGACTCCTCCAATCGCCGTACAGCCGCCAGAACTTGTCAGCTCTGACAGCAACATGCGGCACGGCCATTTTGGGGTATTGTCCTGCCAGGGGCATTGTCAACCCTGATGATTTGACAGCCCCCACGGCGATGTGACATCTTCACGGCGACCCTGACAGTCTACAGTGAGTTGACAGTTTCTCACTTGTCCGCGCCATTAATGACGGCGCCATACCATGCTCCACTATATATACCGGGGAAGGCAACAGTGCAAGGGATCGATCCGCTCCGTCTCTCCCAAAAACGCAGGCTTGCTCCTCTCTCTCTCTCCCTCGATCGAGCTCTCTGTCTACATTTCACTGTTGCCCAGTCACCTCTTTGACTTGACCGTCGGAGGGTCCCCGTCGGAGCCGCCTCCAGTCAGAGTGGACTTCATTTTGCAGGTGCACGCTCCCCGGCGATCGGACGATGAGGCGATTGGCCGCAACAGCTATGACCGCACACAACTTGACGATCTGCAGCAGTCATTCAACATTTCTTTTTTGAGAAAAAGTTAGTTTACATATTTTCTTGGATGAGGATCTGGTTTACAGGTTTGATCCTTAGAAAGAAACTACTCAAAATGGAATGAAAAATAGAAAATGAAAAATGTAACCAAAATAAATTTTAAAAATTCACCACCGTTTTGAGCATTTGTTAGTGTGTAGATAGGGAAACAATATCAAGGAACTATGAACATCAATAATTTTATTTGTCTAATAATTTCCATGATTTCCTTTGTTTTTGTATCGTAGCTGGGATAATTTGGACCTCAAATTAAGAGAATTAATTATTACTCAATGAAAAATTTTACATCATTATTTCACAAAGACGAAGTATATACTATCAGGTGGCACTACAAAAAAAGTGGTTTTTTTCAAGAATCATTTTTTCTCACTAATGAATTTCTAAACTGTATAGACAGATTATGTGAATTATCTCATATCGCGGCACAGTGAGGACTGATCCTCTCAGTCCCTCCTTGACCTCAAGGGATGGATCAGGACCATCAAAGGGATGATGAGTAAGAGCCGGATCATAGGATTCGATCATAGCTTTGACCCTCCAGCAGTTCGATACTCTTCGATATCCTCCTCTCAGGCTTCGACGACCCAAATATAGGGTGATGCACATGTGGAGGAGATCGTGCAGAGGCTTTAGAGCCAATAATCTCAGAGCTTCTGAGACACCGTCTGCATTACGATCGTTGAGATTTTTCAGGACCACATCTATGCGATTAGTTGAACTTGTTGTCACAGCCTCATAGTAGATAAGTCTATTAATAATTTTTTTATTTATTTTATATTTTTATACTTAGAAGCTTCACATATTTAGGTTTGAGTTCGGGAAAAAGATCTAGAAGGTAAAAATTCAATCTAACCATCCAATTGATGAGCCGGAGGTGTCTATAGCTCCGTATCATCGAATGAAATATGTAGGAATAATTTATTCAAAAATCAGAGTAGTATATCAAAATATATATCTCATATCGACATATACACTTTCGTATCGAAACTTATTAATAATATTTTATTTTTTTTCGTTATAGGATGCTAGAACATCTGGATCTTATCCACTAGCTGCTAGAGATGACGAATAGGAATAGGAGGAGGATGAGGAGGACGATGAAGAGGATCTCACATGATTTTTTTTTTGATATGTATGTAATTTTGATAGTCGTAAAGCAGTATAAATTTATAAAATTATAAAATTTATATTTTTAATATAATATAATTAATTTTATATTTATGATTATCATAAATAATTATTATTTTATTTATAATAGATTTAAAAAAATATAATTATTTATTATAGTTATTAAAATAAGATTTAAAAATTTAATTACGTATTTTTTAAAAAAACTATTAGCGATGAAAAATACCATCGCTAATAATTTTTAAAATTTTAATTAAATTAAAATAAAAATTATTAGCAATGATATTAGAGATGAAAAATATCGTTGCTAATAGTTTTTAAAATTTTAATTAAATTAAAATAAAACTTATTAGCGACAGTAAATGCTGTCGCTAATAGTTTTTATTTTTAAAAAAAAATTAAAATAAAAAGTATTAGTGATAGCTTTATTGTCACTAATATCGTCGCTAATTATCCATATTAGCGACAGAATTTTTACCATCACTAATAATGATAATTAGCGATCACGTTATTTTTGACGAACTATTAGCGACAAGAAGCCGTCGCTAATAATATTAACGACGAGGATGAGGTTATTAGCGACGACATTTAGCCATCGCTAAAACCTGATTTTTGATAATATCGTGAGGTTGAGAAGTTTGCTTGGCATCAATATCAAGTTTAAGGGGGATGTTGGAAAATAAATTTGATTTTGGATCACAAAAGCAGTAAAAATTGAGCTCAATTAATTTTCAATTGGGCTAATAAAGGCATAAATTCTGGAAAATTTATTTCTTATGCTTAAAATATGATATTGTATCCGGAACTTTCTCTAAAATATACTTGGAATATGCTTGGAATGTACTAGAATATTTTGTATCCAGAACTTTTTTTTGGAACCTATAATTAGGCCTCCTCCCATTTATTTAAAAGTGTAGCCAAAGGCATTGAGTTGTAATACAAGCTTTTTCTTCACAAAATTCTCTACATCTCTCTCGTCTCTCTTTCATAAATACACAACCACCCTTCCACCAAATACAAACATCTAGCATACCTATTCCAACACATGGTGGTCAAAACTGCACTATCCTCAGCTAAATCCTAAACCTAGCCATGGTCTTCATCCATGAAGGGCCTGTGAAAACCTTAAGATTGTTTCACATGACACTCCAACAAACACTAGAAATAGGGCAACCTCTTGGGCTTTTACAAGTAAACAAATTCTAACCCTAATCAAGCCAATAACCATAAGTCCTGGGCTCTTCAACATATGTAGCACTATAAAACCTTGGGAGAAATTCTTTATGCACCGTGTGCGGTGTGGAATGTATGCACCGTGCGTGGTGATTGGCTCATGCACAGAGCCGGATAGCACGTGGAAAAAAAAAAATTTCGCTGGCCCCGCGCGTGAGGCACGCACCACGTGCAGTGCATAAAGAATTTCTCAAAACCCTAGAGTTTTGCATCAAACCTAACAGTCAAATAAAACCTAACCCAAATCATCCTTTTTAAAGAGAGACCTTCCAAACTATCTGTATATCATGCTAAAGCATTTGCATCACCCACCCTAAACCTGACCCCCAATCCTGCATAGAACGTATGTATCCACATAACATATCTCATCCCATGGATTAGCAATTCCAATGCTCTCCTATCTACAGCAAAAGAAAAGCTTGCAAGCAGTGGAGGGGAAAGAGCAGGTGGAAACCCTAGAAATAGACAAGGAGGTTGGAAGGGTATGTTGGTATGTGGATCCAGAATAGTGAGATTGATGGGATATAGAGAAGGAAAGGGCTGAAATGTACCCTCTTGTATGGGCTTCTATGTGATTAGGGCCTTAAGGTTGCGTTTGGTGTATTGCCAGATAATTTTGAAAGATAATATGGATTGCCTTTAAGATAAATTATCATCATTAAATTATTAATAATATTGATTATTGTGTTTAGTACATGCAGGTAGTGTTGTAGTAAAATTACTGAAAATCTTGATTGACATATTTGGTATGACAATCAAATTATCAATAATGTGAAATCAAATTTTCAAAATATCCTCAATAATTTTATTCTGATGCTCTTCTTTTTTTCTAGTGAGAAGTAACGGGAGTGATGTGGGTGTCGTGGTGGTGTGAAGAAGTGGCAGGTTTGGCGGTGTGGCCGGGGAACCATGGCCACTAAGGGGGTGGATATTTGTGGAGCCGTAGGGGTGGTGGGGATAAGCATGGAGGAGTTAGATGGTGGTGGGGGACAAGGGCGGAGGAACTATAGGTAGACAAAGGGAGATGAACGAGCCACGAGCAGGCAAAGGGAGATGGAGGAGCCACGGGTTGGGGGCACATGCGGAAAGAGGTGGGGGGAGGAGGGAGGATTGGGCAATGAATTTTGTGTGATTTTTTTGAAGGATAATTTTATCCAAAATTTTTATTGCAATATTGTTAAAGAAGTGATAATCTGGATAGCCATCTCTCTCCAAAGTAATTTGGATTGTCAAGGCAATCTGAATTATCACTCAAAGAGCATACCAAATGCAGTAATCTAGATTACTATATTAAATTGTCAATAATCTGGATAGATTGTCAGCTATCAAATGCAACCTAAGGGTAAGGGTTGCACTGTGGGTGATCATATCCCAAACCATGTCTAGAGTTAAACTAAGGATTATTGAAGTAGTGCCTTGTCATACTTCTATATTTGGTAGAGTGCTACCATGGTCTTGAATGTTCATAACAATATATTATAGTTACCTCACGGCAAAGTTAAACATCATAATAAGCTAGAATTTTATAGGGATTTGTCATCTGACCAGCACCAAGATGATGATGATGAATAGTAATAGTAGTAATAATAACTACTATTGTTATAATAATAATATTATTACTATTATTATTATAAATTTTTTAATCAAAATAATAATTTGGAATAAAATTTAATAAGGAGTATACAAATTTTTTGTATTAAAATAATATCAAATTATATCAACAAGGCTTTGCCAAATACTAGAACAGCCATCATAATCATCATAATCTATATATACTAAACACCACTAATAGACAATTATATACATTTTTAAGAAGAATATTGTTGGAATTCAAGATTTCGTACGTGCATATGTGTTTCAAAACTTTTATTTTTTAAATACCATAGTGGAGAATAAGATTAAAATACTTTTAATCTGAATTTTACATACATAAAAAAATATAAAACTATATGAATCTATTTCATATGCTGAAATTGATATATACTGAAATTCAGATTGTGATCAAATCACATACCTGTTTCACAATCTCTTTCTTCAAAACTGGATCTGAAAGAGATGAGGCTCTCTGTTAGCCACACAAGTATCCGATCTCTACGAGTATCCACTCGGGATCAGTCTGCAACAGTCCTCTATAATCTGAATTTTGGTTCTCCAAAATTCAGCCTACTGAATCTGAACGAAGTCTGGATTGCGATCAACACTTGATCTTTCTCCTTGGTCTTCTTCTTCTCCTCTTTTCTAGAGTTTCTTCTTGCTATGTGCTGCTATCATATGCTAAAAATCAGTAAGAAAAAGGTATCTAAACTCTTTTGGACATGAAACTCCTTGAGACGTGCATCCCAAAGAAGGGGTGTATAGAACACCCAAGAGAAGAGAAAGGGAGAGGAAGAGAGGGCATGGAGAGAGTCTTTAGGTGTGAGGGGCTACTGGTTTTGATGCTCTAGGAACCTTAGGAGAGGTCTCTTTAAATAAGCATAAGGATTGAATCCTATTCAATTTCATAATACAAGTCCTACTTGCATTAGGATTCTTATTAACTTAAGTTATCCAACTTACATTAGGAAGCCCATTAAGTGCCAACTATTGGAGCCCTTACACCCATAATTAGACACCCTCTTTTGCACCCAAGAGACACCTCATATGAAAACCAAAAGCCCTCTAATCAATGGACACATCCAAATTTATCAAATCAAAGTGGCACCCCATAATAACTATCAAGGAGATTCATAAGCGACTTACATCCTTAATTTATATGATTCATAATCTTAGACACCCAACAATTGGAGTCTCATGAATCTTATTCATGTAGATAATTAGCAGGTAATTAAGTTAGAATTAATTTATCAAATAAGTAATCCCAACGAAAAGAAAAATTGGGTCCAACCACGTGCTAGCAAGGTTATCATGAATCTAATGGGTTTCTCTAAATCCAATTGATACTTCATAAGCTCAATTACTTATTCCAGGCCTAATCTCTTTGTTGTGTGACCTCATAGATTCAATTCTATCGAGTAGTAAGACATATAATGATCTCTATCATCGTATCATTGAAACTCTTTTCAATGGATCAGAACAATTTCACTCTAACTCAACAAGGATTGTCGATCCGGAACAATCCTAGTGAGCTCTCATAATTCACCAGTGACACCTAGCAATATATAGTAGCAACCCAGTAGAACTGAAAAGAACTTCTAGGTGTAGTTAATGTGTGATTCGGTCTCTCTATCATGAATCTCGATTAGATGGCAAGTCATGGATAAATTATCAAACCTCAACATCAGTCATATGATAGATTTGATTAGCTCAAATCCAGATATGATGTCTATAAAATTTTTTTTTCATCAATCACTCTACTGTGGTCACAGACTCTTGGACTTAGTCTCTTAAATCTCATAGGACTACTACTCTCTATCAAAGTCAATAGATCCTATCATGACGTGCACTCCACTCCTACAGTGGACCAACTGTTGCCTACGTCTACTACAAGGGCTCATTGAGATCCATGTTTATGTGTCAATCAAACTCTAGTAATCTCACTGCAAATAGTAGTACCATCTCAAGTCAAAGGATCAGTCACACAACTACAGCATCGAGACCATCACTGATGATTGAATAAAAATTTAAGTGATCTCTCGTATAGTCACGCTCAGTGCTAGTTGTTCTCTAACAATTATCTGCACTTGTCGCCCTGTGTCTCTACACAATAGATTAGAGATCCATCTATCTCGAAGGAAGCAATTTGTGCATCAGTCTGTTCGGATCCATCATCATCCTCATAATGATCCTATGATCAGGAGTATTTAGAAAATAAATACATGTCTTTAATTCTCAATACTTTGAGAATATGTATCGAAGCTAATTCTATGGATGATTCAAGGATACATCACACTTGAATAAAAAAGAAATTATTCTTTTATTGATCATATCAATATATTAAGTATAAAATTATGTCCTAGATTTATTATAATGTGTCAGTCATATTGATTTTTAGGACATACGTCTAACAATCTCCCACTTGGACTAAAGTCAATTGGCCACAAATCTAAGTTTCATCTTCTCAAAGTGGACTTTCATTTTCGGTTGGCTCAACTGCTTAGTCAGCGGGTCTGTCACATTATCCACAGAGTCTACTCTTCGCACCTCGATATGAGGTAGTCGCGTACACTACTGCTTTATGTGTTTGAATTTTTGGTGAGACCTTGGGCTCATTAGCAAGGGCTATGATGCTATTATTTTTGCAGTACTGTGTTATGGTATGATTTTTAGCTTTACAACTAACATTAGAGCCAGAATTCATCCTACACATCTATAGCACACTCAGCTTTCATTGATCGATTACTCAGAATCCTTCTAGTAAATGGAATAAGAATACACCCTCAAATTATAATTTAGAATCACCTCCAAAGATCAAGAACAGATCCTTAGTCCTTCTCAAGTACTTAAGGATGTTCTTCATAGCTATCCAGTGCTTCTCACTTGGATTCGACTGATATCTGTTCGTGACACTCACAGCAAGGGCAATATCAAGTCGAGTACATAGCATGGCATACATGAGGCTTCCTATTGCCGAAGCATAAGAAATCCTACTCATACGCTGAATTTTCTTAGATGTAGTCGGACACATTATCTTGGAGAGACGAATACCATGCCTAAAAGATAAAAGATTTCTCTTGAAGTTTTCTATACTGAACCTCTTCAGCACCTTCTCTATGTATAGCTTTTATGATAGACCAAGTATCTATTTAGATCTATCCCTATAGACCTTTATTTCGAGAATATAGGATGCTTCTCCTAGGTCTTTCATGGAGAATTCTTTGGATAACCATCTTTTGACCGTGGTCAGCATGGAAATATCATTTCTAATGAGAAGAATATCATTCACGTACAGTACGAGGAAGGTGATTGCACTCCCATTGATTCTTTTGTATTTACAAGGTTCCTCTTCATTTTTGACAAAATTAAATGATTTGATTACCTCATCAAAATGATGGTTCCAACTCCGAGAAGCTTGCTTTAATCTGTTTATGGACCTTTGCAGCTTGCAGACTCTGTGATCACCATCATCAGATCTGAAACCCATAGGCTGCTCCATATAGATATCTTCTTCAAGATATCCATTCAGGAAGGCAGTTTTCACATCCATCTATCAGATTTCATAATCATAGTAAGCTGCAACAGCAAGCAAAGTATGGATGGATTTCAGCATGGCTACGGACGAAAAAATTTTCTAATAGTCAATACCCTCTCACTGACTATAATCTTTAGCCATAAGTCTAGCTTTATAGATCTTTATTTTACCAACGATATCTATCTTTTTTTTGTAGATCTATTTACATCCAATAGGTACAATATCTTCAGGTGGATCTACTAAAATCCAGACTTGATTCAAGTGCATCGAGTCAATTTCTGACTTCATAGCATCTAATCATTTTTCGAAATCGATGTCAGACATAGCCTCGTCAAAGGTATTGAGATCATTACCATGACCCTTATCTCCCATAAGAAACATTTTCTTTACTTTCTCTGTAAACATATTTATGTACCTTTTAGGAGGTCGGAAGACCCTGCTAGATCTATGAAGTGGCAGAGGAACATTAACTACTGACTCATGGACTACAGGTTCTTGAGGATCTATAGCTCTAGACTCTTCAGAGACCTTCTCTTCGAGTTTTACTAACCTCCCACTGCTGCCATCTTGGATAAATTATTTTTTCAGAAACACGGCATTTTGACTCATAATCACATTGTGGTCTTGTGGAAAGTAGTAGTATCCCATGGATTCTTTTAGGTACCCTATAAAGCGAGCTATAATAGATCTATCCTCCAACTTTTCTGCCATCTGTCTCTTGACATAGATCGGACATCTTCAAGTCTTAAGATAACCCAGACTCAACTTCTTACTGAACCATATCTCATACGGTGTTATAGGAACAGACTTTGAAGGAACCCTATTCAACAAGTGAATAGCAGTTAATAAGGCATGTCCCTAAAGAAATAAGGGTAGATTAGTGAAGCTCATTATGGACCTGACCACATCCAATAGGATCCTGTTTCTCCTTTCGAATATCCCGTTGAGCTGAGGTATTCCATGAGGGGTCCACTGAGAGACTATACCGTTGTCCTTAAGATATCTCAAAAATTTCTGACTAAGGTATTCACCTCCTCGATCAGATCGAAGAACCTTAACGAGTTTATCTGTCTGCTTTTCTACTTCATGCCTGAATTCTTTAAACTTTTCAAAGACCTCAGACTTGTGTTTCATGAGATACACATATCCATATCTAGACAGATCATCGATGAAGATAATGATGTAGCTGTAACCACCCCTGACCTGCACATCAAATGGCCCACACACATCGGTGTGTATCAAGGCAAGTAACTCTGTGGCCCTTTCTCCATGTCCTACAAAGGATAACTTGATCATTTTTTCTCGAAGATAAGATTCACAAGCTAGATACGACTCTGGATTAAGAGAGCTAAGGATCTCATTCTTTTCTAGTATGTTTATCCTATCCTCTCCAATATGACCTAATCTATGGTGCCATAAGTACTTCTGGTTAATCTCTTTTTTGAGTCTCTTTTGACCTACGGCACTCACTATTTGCTCATTTAGGTTCACATTCGCATCAACATACAAGTGATAAAGACTGTCAATTAAAAGACCCCATGTAATCAATTTATTTCGTAAATAAATAGAATAAAAATCTTTATTGAAATAAATTTTAAAACCTTCCTGTGCTAGCATAGACACAAAAATTAAATTTCGACTAGCTACAGGAACATAATAATAGTCTTTCAAATTTAATCTAACTCCCGACGAAAATCGAAGAGGATAAGTGCCAACGGCCTTTACAGCAATCTTTGCTCTATTGTCGATCCAAAGGATCATGTCACCTTCCCTCAACCTCCTACTTTCTATCAAACTCTGTATTGAGGTACATATATGAGCACTCAAGCCAGAGTCCAATACCCAATTAGAAGTAGAAGAAATCATAAGGTTAGATTCAATTATGATCATATATTCGAAAGGTTTATCATCCTTTTTGGTCTTTAGACTCTCCAGGTATTTTAGACAGTTTCTCCTCCAGTGGCCTTCAGCATGACAGTGGAATCACTTTTCCTTTACCTCAGCCACCTTTGGACCATCCTTCTTTGACTTGCTCTCTCTCTTCTGCTTCTTTGTGGATTTTACTTTTTTTCTTCCAATAGACTTTCTCTTGAAAGAAGAAGTCCACTCCACAGCGAAAATAGTGTCCCTTGAACTCTTCAAGGTACCTTCCATTGTGATCAATATATTAACAAGTTCAGAAATAGTGCAGTCAAGTTTGTTCATATGAAAATTCACAATGAATTGACTATGTGAACTGGTAAGGGATTGAAGGATCAGATCCATCTGCAATTTCTTTTGCATATGCAGCTTGAGCTTCCCTAGCTCCTCAATGTCCTTGATCATTGTCATACAGTGCTCATGGACAGACTGTCCCTCACGCATCTTGAGGTTGAAGAGTCTCTTGGATACTTTGAAGCGCACAGTATGATTTTGCTCACCATACAACTCTTGCAGGTGAGTGATCATAGTCCGGATAGTGGGCATATGCTCGTGCTGGTTTTGCAACTCGTTTGACATAGATGCCAGCACATAACACTTGACTCGACTATTTTCATCCATCCATTTCTCAAAAACAGCTCTCTGCTCAACAATAGGACGGTTTGGCAACACAATGAGATCCTGATCGAAAATATGATTTAATTTTTTTGAGGTCAGGATAATTCTAAGGTTTCTAAGCCAGTCTTGATAATTATTACCAGTCAAATGATTGGTTTCAAGGATGAGAGCTAGAGGGTTTGAGGTTGACATGATGGTTTAATTGCTAGAATAGAGATTCAAGTTAAATTTTTGTACTTAATATTTTTAGAGATTTTAAGATGCAAATAATGACTCCCACTAATTTTTCAGATCCCTCCACTCTCCTGGAAGAAAACAAAAATTCTAACACGATAAAAGATTCCTAGTGGATGCTGCGGTCTCACCGATGACATGCACCTTGCCTAACAGTTATTGGTAACATGCACACCGATGCGTAGGTAACTCTTTGCCCAGATGCTTTACTAAGCATATTGCAGCCACTTGATCTCTAAGTCATGTGGGCTCATCTAACAGTTATTGTCCACACTTTTTAGTTAAGTCCAACCTACCATTCACAAGTAGGTGCAAGGCCATCATTGGGTCCTTCACCTAATAGTTATTGGACCCAACCCCATCCTTACTCTGAAGCAACTCTTTGCTAATAGAGTGGTTGCATGTTCTCGATGCAATTGAATCACTGTGACTAGCCGAGAACAATCAACATCAGTAACACGTTCGCACATCTACAACGGTGGAAGATCTATGGACTTAATACTTGTGGGAAGGTTTGGATTTAGGTCTCATCTAATCAGTCATCATACGACTGATCTAATTGGCATGGACTAAATCAGATTGCTAAGTAACCTAATTCAAGATCCAATCTTCCAAATTGATCAGATAAGTGGAGATCGATGGGGTTCTCCCGTTATCTTCCTAAGATACCAATAAATTGATCAGATCAGCTAACGAAACTAATTAAATAACTACATCTTATTAACTTACCTTAGACACCAATAGATCGATTGATCAGAATTGGTTAGCTAAAGCGAATCGGACTCAAACCAACGAGTCAAATTAGATCCTTAGGTTAATCGATTCTACAAATGAGACTCAATCGATTTGATCAATAATAATTGTATAATCATTAACTTAATTGATCTAACTCAATTCAATATTTGACTCGGTTTGACCAATTACTTAATTGAATTAGACCCATATGACTCAAATAAAAAATGTTAGATGTAATCCTATTACATGATCTAATTTTTGATATTTTTATGACCAAAACTCTTATGCACAAACATAATTTTAGATTCTAAAATCATATTTCAGATCTAAATTCTTTGCATGAAAGTAAATTTTAAAATATGAAAATAATTTTTAGATTTTAACATACAAACATATATCATATATATGCATATATAATTAGATCTAAATAAAATTTTAGATCTCAGCATGATATCATATATCTCATATACTAATCATGAATGAGATTAAAAATAAATTTATGATTTAAATATGCAATCATATATCACATATATGAATCAAAATTTAGATCATAAAAGATTTCAAATTTTATGCATGCATTTATATTTCACATGAATATTAACTAGAACTCTTTCTAGATCAAAATTCAGATCTATGCATGCAACAACATATCAAATATATGTTCTAAAATTAAATTTAAAATTAAATTTTAGATTTGAAGATCTATCCATACATATCATATATCAAGAAAAAATTAATTTTAAAATCTTTTCAAAAATATGTATATCAAAATTCAGCATATGAAAATCTATGGCTCTGATACCACAGTTAGAATTTGAGGTTTGGTGCATATATATGTGTTTCAAAATTTTTATTTTTTAAACACTATAATAGAGAATAAGATTAAAATATTTTTAATCTAAATTTTACATGCATAAAAAAAATATAAAACTACATGGATCTATTTCATATACTGAAATTGATATATACTGAAATTCAGATTGTGATCAAATCACATACCTGTTTCGTAATCTCTTTCTTCAAAACTAGATCTGAAAGAGATGAGGCTCTCTATTAGCCATACAAGTATCCAATCTCTATGAGTATCCACTTAGGTTCAACCTAGAACAGCCCTCTATAATCTGAATTTTGGTTCTCCAAAATTCAGCCTGCTGAATCTGAACGAAATCTAGATCGTGATCAACACTTGATTTTTCTTTTTGATCTTCTTCTTCTCCTCTTTTCTAGAGTTTTTTCTTGCTATGTGCTGCTACTAGATGCTAGAAACCAGCAAAAAAGAGGCACTCAAACTTTTTTGGCATGGAACTTCTTGGGACGCGCATCTCAAGGAAGGGATGTATAGAACACCCAAGAGAAGAGAAAGGGAGAGGAAGAGAGGGCGTGGGGAGAGCCTTTGGGTGTGAGGAGCTGCTGGTTTTGATACTCTAGGGACCTTAGAGGAGGTTCCTTTAAATAGGCATAAGGTTTGAATCCTATTCAATCTCATAATATAAGTCCTACTTGCATTAGAATTCCTATTAACTTAAGTTATCTAACTTACATTAGGAAGTCCATTAGGCGCCAACTATTGGAACCCTTGCACTCATAATTAGACACCCTCTTTTACACTCAAAAGATACTCCATATGAAAATCAAAGGCTCTCTAATCAATGGACATGTCCAAATTGATCAAATTAAAGTGGCGCCCCATAATAACTATCAAGGAGATTTATAAGCGATTTGTATCCTTAATTTATATGATCTATAATCTTAGACACCCAATAATTGGAGTCTCATGAATCTTATTCATATAGGTAATTAGCAGGTAATTAAATTAGAATTAACTTATCAAATAAGTAATCTCAATGGAAAGAAGAATTGGATCCAACCATATGCTAGCAAGGTTACCATGAACCCAATGAGTTTTTCTAAACCCAATTGATACTTCATAAGCTCAATTACTTATTCCAGACCTAATCTCTTTATTGTGTGACTTAATAGGTTTAATTCTATCTGATAGTGAGATATACAATAATTTTTATTATTGTATCATTGAAACTCTTTTCAATGGGTCGGAACAATTTCACTCTAACTCAATAAGAATTATCGATCCGGAATAACCCTAGTGAGCTCTCATAATTCACCAGTGACACATAGCAGTATGTAGTGGCAACTCAGTAGAACTGAAAAGAAACTCTAGGTGTAGTTAACGTGTGATTCAATTCCTCTATCGTGAGTCCCGACTAGATGGCAGGTTATGGATAAATTGTCAAACCTCAACATCAGTCATATGATAGATTTGATTAGCTCAAGTCCAGATATATCTATGAAAATTATTTTTCGTCAATCACTCTATTGTGGCCACAGACTTTTGGATTTAGCCTCTCAAATCTTATAAGACTACTCCTCTCTATCAAAGTCGATAGATCCTATCTTGATGCGCACCCCACTCCTATAGTGGACCAACTATCACCAACAACCACTACAAGGACTCATTGAGACCCATATTTATGTATCAATCAAACTCCAGCAGCCTCACTGCGAGTAACAGTACCATTTCAAGTCAAAAGATCAGTCACACAACTACAACATCGAGACAATCACTGACGATTGAATAGAAATTCAAGTGATCTTTCGTATTGTCACGTTCAGTGCTAGTTGTTCTCTAACAACCATCCACATTTGTCATCTTATATCTCTATACAGTAGATTAGAGACCTATCTATCTCGAAAGAAGTGATTTGTGTGTCAGTCTGTCCGGATCCATCATCATCTTCATGATGATCCTATAATCAAAAGTATTTAAAAATTAAATACATATCTTTAATTCTCAACACTTTGAAAATATGTATCGAAGCTAATTTTATGGACAATTTAAAGACACATCACATTTGAATGAAAAAGAAATTATCATTTTATTGATCATATCAATATATTAAGTATAAAATTATGTTTTAGATTTATTATAATGTGTCAGTCATATTGGCTTCTAGGACATATATTTAATAAATATCTAACATCAACCAATGCAAGTAATATTCCTGCATCCATGGTGCTATTGCTTGTATAGAGAGATTTGTTTTTGCTACTATAGCCATCCATGTATTGTAGAAAAATTGATGATCCAGAGAAAATGTTCATGGAACATAAAATATCCACTCATTCGTTGGCCATTTCATAATACACAAATGAAATAGGACCTTTGCAATTCAACATCATCCACTATATGGTTCGCAAGCCCTATAGAAATAACTATTAGAGGAAGTGGTACTGATTCTCAAGGATTATTTGTCAACATTTCTCTAGTAGTAAAGCGTAATGTTACAAGGCTCCATTTTATGCATATTAATTTTGTATTTGGTTAAGGTCATGAGAAGATGGATGGATGAGATTGGAAGAATGGATAGTTTCTATCCATCGTTTGATCCAAAAAGTTACAAAAAAAGATGGATGAAAAAGAATGGTTGTCCATCTATCTTGGCCTACCAAATTGCATCCTCCCAAAATCGAAGAATGTAAAAAAGGATGGATGGAGCATTGATATATGAATTTTTGTATTGATAAAATTATTTTTCATTAAATTTTTGATAAAACTATAATATTTTTTTACTTTTTTACATTATATATATATGTATATTATTAATTATATATTATTAATATGTATACTATTAATTATATATTATTAAATTTTATTACTAATTATTTTGATTTTAGAATATAATTTTGATAATTATAATTAAATAATTAGAATTATCTTCTATTCTCTATCTTTATTTACTATTTTTAATTAACTATTTGTATGATATTAATTTATTATATAGATTAAATGATAAATTAATTAGTTATTTATATAATTAATTTATTAATCATTAATTTATAAAATTATTTATTAAATTAAATTAAATTAAATATTTATATAATTTTTTATATAATTATAGATTATAATGATTATAAATTGATATATATTATTTACTTCTTTAGTATAAATAAGTGTTATAAATTAATAAAATAATATTTTTATCAAAGGATAGTCTAGTAAAAATATTATATAAATATCATCCATCTTCTTTTTCATTCCTCCTATATCAAATAGAAAAGAAAATCATTTCTATCCATCATTCCATATTTCACTAAACATATAAAAAGTTAGATGGTCTTCCATCTATCCTTTCACTCATTCATCCATCCTTCCTCCTCTACCTATCCTTTCCTTAATCTGTCTTTCATGCCAAATAGAGGGTTCAAGTTCTCTTTATATATCATGTGGTGCAAGGGGATTTATTTAACTCCCAAGAACAGCAACTATACATAGGATGGTTGAAACCAAAAGAAAGCAATAGAGAAAGTACGGAATAAGTTTTCATTTTATGCTCATACAATGATTCACTTTCCCACACACCATGACACCATTACACCCATTAAGGATACAACCAATATTTTTATAGATTTTCCATCATGACAAGTGATTGTATCAATGGATTAGATTATTATAGATCCAAATCCATCTTCACATTTTTGCCTTCAAAACAATGATAAAAACAGGATACTTGGTCTTCTCCTTCAAGAGGTGCCTCGCAACATTCTTTGCATGTCTTGAAAATAAATCATCAAGTATGTGCTCCCCAAAGTTGCATGCAATCATAGGTTCTATCACTGCTCTCATACTCTTTGCCACATTTTCCCCGCTTAGGAAATTATCATATATGTAATCATCCCTAGAGTCATCGAGTGGATCCCAATTTCGACTTGAATATTTGCACTTGATCGAGATCAAATAATCCGACACTTTGCATCACTGCCTTCGCTTCCTCCATGGAAGGTGCACAAAAAGGCAAGTTGAATGCATCTACTTTTTCCTTTTTCAGGATACCCTGTGAATCAGCATGTTTCAGAGAATCAGGTGTCAATATATATAGCAAAATAGTGCTTAACAAGAAAAAACATAAAGATGTTTAGGATCTCATTTTAGCCCCTAATGGGAATGTTCTCTTAACCTACCTTCGTTTAATTGAGATAAGGGATATAGATAAACTCAAGATGTATTTGGTTCGTGATTAGGTTCAAAATTGAAATAAATTGAATAGGAATTAGAGTGGTCATATTTTTGAATATGTTTGATTCTAGATCATCATCAGAATATGAATTGAAATAGAATTTAAATATTAGATAAGATTAGAGATTGGATTTTAGGAGATTGGGATGTTTTCATCCTCTCCTAAAATTAAATGAAAATAGGATCCCCACGGATTATAATGGGAGTCCCTTATTTCTGTTCACTTTTAAGAGCCCAAATCTCTCAGTCAAACATGCTCCAAACACAGGATCAAAAATCATCTTTCTATATCAATTCTCTCACCTCTTTTTCTATTGTCCTCTTTTCAGATGCTTTATTTTATGAGAGATCAAAGAAGGAAGTCTGACACCCAAAACATCCTACTACCATAAAATTATGAAAGAGGATAACATTTATACCTCGAGGACCGTAGCATTGAGTGCCTCAGCCAGTAGCCCCCAAAGCTGGAGTCCTTTTCTTAATTAATATAAAAAAAAAATTATTTATATAAATAATTTAATTTTTAATTTATTTATTAGATTGATGCAAAAATAATAAAACATCATTTTGAATGGTGTTTTATCATTGCCACATCACATCCCATTTTCCACATAGACGACGTAAAAAAAATAAATAAATAAAAAATACTAAATAATATAGCATTTTTAAAAATTAAATAACATTTTTAAAAACGTCATATTATTTGATGATTTTAATTCTCCCCCCAAAAAAAATAGTAAAAATAGAATAAAAATAAAAATAAAAATTTTAAATTTATAAAAAATAAAAATTTTAATTTTGATAAAAATAAAAATTATCATTTCAAATTAGTATCCCTATTTCAAATTATCTTTTTAAAAAAATATCTGAAAAAAATTGGTAAAAAAAATAAAAATATCATAAAAAAATAAAAAATAGAAATTATAATTTTAAATTTTAAAAAATAAAAATTTTAATTTTAATTCAAATAAAAATCATAATTTCAAATTACAATCTCCTTTTCAAATTAATTTTTTAAAAAAAATATCATAAAAGAAAAAAATGAGAAAAAATAAAAATTATAATTTTGAATGAATTTTAAAGAATAAAAATTTTAATTTTAATTCAAATAAAAAAGATAATTTTAAATTATTTTATCCATTTAAAATTAATTTAAAAAAATATCTCAAAAAAATCTTAAAAAATTAAAAAAAATAAAAAATATCATAAATAAAAGAGAAAATAATGAGAAAAAAATAAAAATTATAATTTTAAATTTAAAAAAAATAAAAATTTTAATTTTAATTCAAATAAAAATCATCATTGCAAATTACTTTCTCCATTTCAAATTAATTTTTTTTAAAAATATATTAAAAAAATAAAAATTTTAAAAAAAGTATAACAAAAAAAAAATATTTAGAAAATGAGAAAAAAATAAAAATTATAATTTTTAATTTAAAAAAAATAATTTTTTTAATTTTAATTAAAATAAAAAATACCATTTCAAATTACTTTCTCCATTTCAAATTATTTTTTTAAAAAAATATTCTAAACAAAGAAGTAAAAAATGAGAAAAAATAAAAATTCAAATGTTAATTTAAATAAAAAATATAAATTCAAATTATTATTTTCATTTAAAATTATTTTTTATAAAAAATATCCTAAAAAATCTTAAAAAATTAAAAAATAAAAAATATCATAAAAAAGAAAAATGACAGAAAAATGAGAAAATATAAAAATTATAATTTTAAATTTAAAAAAATAAAAATTTTAATTTTAATTCAAATAAAAAATATCATTTCAAATTACTTTCTCCATTTCAAATTAATTAATTTTTTTTTCCATACCGCACCGTACGTAGCTGTTCGTGCCCGTACCAGATCAAGATGTACCAGTGCGGTCCGATTCATCTCATAATTAAATTATCCGATATATTATTATTATTTACGTTATAATTTTTATAGTCCTTTTAGCATAACTTTTTCTCTCATAATGTTCTGAGACACATTAGAGTATGTGTAACCATATCCACAAAGCATAATATCTGATCACTTGAAATTAAATAATATAAAATAAAATTAATAATTAATAATATTAAATAAAATAAAAATATCAAGCATACAAAAAATAGTACAATAAAAGTTTCAAAAATACTAAGTACAAATCTAAAAAAGACTAAGTCCCACAAGGACGTCGTGGTGTCCGTGGTCGCTTGGACCTTCTCAGGAAGGTTCTCAATGGCTGCTCCTGCTTCTGTTGTGATGGCTCCTCTTCTATATCAATGGAGGAAGTCTGCTGGTCATGCTGCTCAAGAATAACTGATGCTGTCGGATCATCTACGGACTGAGCGACCCACTCAACCCTCTCATCTGGATACACGGATGGGCCTAAAAAGAAAGTATCATACTTATGTGGCCAACTGGTACTCGATGATGTCATCTGGGGGATGTAGGAAGAAAAAGGCGCTGCCATCTGTGGATCAAAAGGCGGTGGCATCTGTGCAGCATCTAGTGATGACATCTACGGAATATACGGTGATGGCATATGTGGAACATATGGTGACGGCGTATATCTCATATCTAACGCATCGACTGCTCCATATCAAAGCGCATAGCTATATGGATCAACACCAATCGCCATTAATATTTCGAAACTTGTTCTCTCTATCTCACGCAGTATCTGAATCCGTTCATTTTCATCAGTCGTAGATAAAGCACGACGAGCGTCTAACACAAGACCCGACATAGAATCAGTTTACAAAATAAAAATAAAATAGTCAATATACTGTAAAATATAACACAAAAATATAACACAAACAACATAAACTAATTTTTGTAGTCTTACCAAAAGATGCACAGCAGAACTCTCGTCCTCATATCCGAAAATTGCATACCGAGGCTGTCTAATGACTCGCACTGTAATGCTAAAAAATCAAGCCATATAGTCATTGGTATATGAACGGTCTCTCAAAATGGGATCACCATGAACAATGTGATCTTGACGTGCATCCCAAATATCGATGTACTCTGCATGTCTGATACGCCAGTCAACACGAGCTCTCCCTCGTCGATCAATACGATGAAGTCCCTGGCTGGTATCAAACTGCTTTGGAATGCCCTGAATCTGACCAAACTGTCGTAGGACACGATCGAAAAGATGCCACTCTACCACATCAAAATAAATAAGTGGCACCCTAGCAGTCTATATGTCATGTCTAACTGTACACATCTGCGGCAATATAGCCAATATCTCATCTGTATATGGCTCCCACAAAAACTGATAGAGTTAAAATAAAAAAATTAGTAAGCTAAAATTTTAATAGATTATGAATAATGTAAAATAATATTTATAAAAAATTCAAAATTTATCCGTCTATATGTATCAACTAATGTATCCAACTGGCACCTATAAACCCTGCCACTCTCGTCGATACGTGATGAACGTTAAATGCAACGTTCCATCTGTTTCATAATCTACTCATGTTAAATAAATTTTATCGAATTTAAAATAATAAGTTTCAAATAAAAAAAATAATATTTTTATACTGCTATGATGGCATCTTGAGCAACTATCGTCGTAATGGATTGATAGTCGGTATACGCTCCCATACCCAAATCTGCAAATTTTAAAAAAATCATACATCATATACCCAATGTTTGGAATATAATTGAATATTAAAAGTAAAAATTTTTAATTCACATACCTATAATAATACAAGATAACCACCAATCTCGCTCTAATCAGCATAAGAATCCCAATACATAGCTATGTACAGGCAAGTTAGTACTGCCACCGGCGGCCAAAAAAAAGAGGGAGAGAGAGAGAAAGAGAAAGAGGGAGAGAAGAGAGGGCCGATCAAGGGAAGGGGAGGGCTGGGGCCCATCATGAGGGGCCGCCGTCGGGGTGCACGGGCCCGCTGCCGGCCGTCTGTCGCCGCCGGTCAAGGAAAAAGAGGGAGAGAGAGAGGAAGAGGGAGAGGAGGGGGCCGGCCAAGGGAAGGGGAGGGCCGGGGCCCACCGTGGGGGGCCACCGCCAAGGCTGCCGCTGGGGCGTGCGGACCTGCCGCCGGCCCTCTGTCGCCGGTGGCCAAGGAAAAAGAGAGAGAGAGAGGAAGAGGGAGAGAAGAAGGAGAGAGAGAGGAAAAGGGAGAGAAGAGGGAGAGAGAGAGGAAGAGGAAAGAGAGAGGAGAGAGCTCACCACCGTCGGAGAGGAGAAAACGTCGGAGAAACGTCGGAGAAGAGGGAGAGAGGGTTTTTTTTTTGTATTTTATGCTTCAAAAATGCCAAAGAGAATGGCGTTTTCAAAAATGCCATTCTCTTTGGTGTTTTCTTCCATTTTTTTCTCTTTTTTATGGTTTTTTAATTTTTTTTAAATTTTTTTAGTAATTTTTGTGTGATTTTTTAATAAATAAAATTAATTTAAAATGAGGATAGTAATTTAAAATGATAATTTTTTATTTAAAATAAAATTAATTTTTTTTTAAATTTATAATTATAATTATTATTTTTTATCATTTTTTATTTGAATTATAATTATAATTTTTATTTTTTTAAATTCAAAATTATAATTTTTATTTTTGAATTAGAATTAGAATTTCTATTTTTTTCAATTCAATTCTTTTCCCTTTTTTCTTTTTTTATGGTATTTTTTATTTTTTTACACCAATTTTTTTCAGATATTTTTTTAAAAAAATAATTTAAAATGAGGAAAGTAATTTAAAATGATATTTTTTATTTAAATTAAAGTTAAAATTTTTATTTTTTAAAAATTTTAATTTATAATTTTTATTTTTTTCACATTTTTTCCCTTTTTTTACTTTTTTATGGCATTTTTTTCTTTTATTTTTTTTGAATTCAAATTCAAATTTTAATTTTTTTATAATTTAAAATTATAATTTTTATTTTTTTTATTTGTATCATTTTTTTTATTTTTATGAATTTTTTTTAGGTATTTTTTTCATTTGTTTGGAATATTTTTTAAATAAATTAATTTGAAATAGAGAAAGTATTTTAAAATTATGTCTTTATTTTAATAAAAATAAAAATTTTTATTTTTTAAAATTTAAAATTATAATTTTTATTTTTTTATTTTTTAAATTTTTAACTTTTTTATGGCACTTTTATTTTTTATTTTTTTTATTTTTTTAAATATTTTTTTTAAAAATTAATTTGAAATGGGGAAAGTAATTTGAAATGATATTTTTTATTTGAATTAAAATTAAAATTTTTATTTTTTTAAATTTAAAATTATAATTTTTATTTTTTTTCATTTATTTTTCATTTTTTAATGATATTTTTTATTTTTTAAATATTTTAAGATTCTTTTTAGATATTTTATTAAAAAAATTAATTTTAAATGGAAAAAATAATTTGAAATTATTTTTTTATTTAAATTAAAATTAAAAATTTTTATTTTTTTAAAATTCATTCAAAATTATAATTTTTATTTTTCTCATTTTTTTTCATTTTTTTCTTTTATGATATTTTTTTAAAAAAATTAATTTGAAAAAAAGATTGTAATTTGAAGTGATGATTTTTATTTGGATTAAAATTAAAATTTTTATTTTTTTAAAATTTAAAATTATAATTTTTATTTCTTTACAATTTTTTTTATGGTATTTTTAATTTTTTTTACCATAATTTTTTTCAGATATTTTTTTAAAAAATAATTTAAAATTGAGATACTAATTTGAAATGTTAATTTTTATTTTTATAAAAAAATAAAATTTTTATTTTTTATAAATTTAAAATTTTTATTTTTATTTCATTTTTTATCTTTTTTTTTTTGAGGAAAAATTAAAAACACCAAATAATATGGTATTTTTAAAATCACCATATTATTTGATATTTTTTATTTATTTATTTTTTAGCGTGATGTACATGGAAAATGGAGGGTAACGTATCAATGATAAAATATCATTCAAAAAGATATTTTATCATTTTTACATCAATCTGATAAATAAATTAAAAATTAAATTATTTATATAAATAATTTTTTTTAATATTAATTAAAAAAATACTCCCAAAACTGACACAGTTGTCCACTTGGTGCCCGTTTGGCAGTCCTTCCCAAAAGTGCTAAGACCATTCGTCCTCGCAAACCGAGTTCTTGGAAACGGGACTCGAGAAATGTGAAGTCCCTCCGATATTGTTCTTGAGATATGATTTCACCACGGCAGGTGGACTGGTCTCTGATATGTAGATGTTTTCCTCGTTCAATGGAACACCGGTGTCACTCTCAACTCCAGGAGGGACCTAGTATATATTACATAATCGAAGTCAGTATTCTGAACTACTAAATGATGTATGGTTGTAAAAAATAACATATAATGATTTAAAGAAAAAATATATATGCAAGTATAAATATAAAAAAATATATATATTTTCTTTCACAATAGTTTATAGACTTTTTTTTTTTCTTGTTCTTTTTTTCCTTGCAATGGTCCCATGATTAAAACAAATTATTCATTCTAAAGAATCCCTCGTATATATATACTGGACAGCTGGAGACAAGGCAAAGAGAGCAACTATAATATTCTTACGGTATCATAACTTCGGAGCAATACTTATCAATTTAGCTTATATATCAAATCAAACATTATTGCTATACGCTACCTTACTGCTACAGTATAGCACGGCCAATATGGGAGGCTACGGGAGTCCAGCCAATTTTTTTTTTCTTTTTCTTTTTTTCCTTTTGAGGGGGTGGGGGTGGTTAAGCAGATAAGAGTGAAAAATGGCGACCAACATAGCTATCTTTTCTGAACATGATCATAAAGACTCCCATCCCATTGAAGAATGTTCAATTCGAAGATGAGATTTGAGAAGGGGAGGTAAGCAGATAGGGTTGAATGAGGGCGACCAACATAGCTATCCTTTCTGAATATGACCATAAAGACTCCCATCCCATTAGAGAATGTTTGATTCGGAGATGAGATTTGAGAAGGCATCCTCCTCACCATATAATCCGAGGACCAACCTAATGGATCACTACAAGAAAATAAGTTATTAGCTATGAAAAATTTTCGTCGCTAATAAGTCAAATTCGTCGCTAATAATAATTAGCGATGAAAATTTTATCGCTAAAATTTTGTTGATAATATTTTCATCGCAAATAATCTTAATTTATGATGAAATATTTTAGTCATAAAAAATAAAAAATAAAAAAATTTATTCGTAAAAAAAATAATTTGTGATGAAAATAACAGTCGCTAATAATAATTAATAGCGACGAAAATATATTCGTTGCTATTATTCACTTTTAGCGATGAAAATTTTTCATCACAAAAAATTTTATTTAATAAAAAAATAATAATTAAAAAACTTTAGTGACTAATATTTACGTTGTAAATAAATATTTTTTTGATAGAACTTTACGTTGCTAATAAGTATTTGCGATGAAAATTTTTCGTCGCTGTTAATTATATATTTTTTAAAAAATTAAATTATTTTTGTAAACTTTTTGCTACGAATATTTCATCGGTAATAATTTCATCGCTAATTATTTTTTTTAAATTTTGAATATATTTTTTTAAGTTATATGTATAATATTTTTTATAAATTAAGAAATTCGAATAAGAAATTTGTACAATAAAATGATAAATAAATTTTATTATTTTATTATATCAAATTAAAATTACAAGAGCTTTAAAAAAAAATACATCAAAGAACCATCACATATCGACATGTGGAGAACGAGGTGGGGATGGAGAATGCTCGATGGAGCTCGGACCGGCCTACTGCTGCCTCAGCATCTGGATCGTTTGCTCTATCTATGCCATCCGATCCATCATCTGGATCTGAAACTATTGATACTGATCGATGCGTTCAGTTAGCTCCTGAGCTCGCTACTCAGCCTGCTATCGATCCTCGATAGTCTGCTGTCGATCTTCGACAGCCTGTCTCTGCACCTCCATCAATCGAGCCTGGCACGTAGAATGGATCTCAGCCCTAAATGATCGTGAAGATGGAGCAGTGATCCCATATCCTAGATCCCTAACATAATAGGATCTCGTACTGAGCACCTGATCACTGATCTCACATCTGTGGGTGAGGTCGAGCTCTTAGAGATAGGCTGGGATTTCATGTCGGTCATACGATCTTGAAAATAAAAATTAGAATTATTTTAATTTTTTAATAAAAATTAAATTATAAATAAAAAATTAATTGAAAAAACTTGCAAAGAGCTCCTGGCTCTCCATCGTCCACTCCCCCGATCGTCGTTGGTGGGTCCGCTAGTAGATATCGATCCTACTCTCGCCACTCTCAGCATCTCTCTGTAATTTAAGAATTATTTAAAAAAAATTTAAATAATTAAAAAAATATATCATAATTAAAAATTTAAAAAATACGTACCATGTGCTCCATGTGGCGAGCAAATGATCTCGAACCCCCACAATGTGGCACGATCTGTCTCGCCCGGTTTGCCACATTCTGGGTACATCGTCTCTGTAAAATTAGCAGTAAAATTAGTAGATAACAAATATAATTTAAGAATAAATGATTAAGTCATTAAAATTTTAAAAAAAATTAGATGTGTAACTCGATATGCTGGATCTTTGTAATGCTGGCATATGGTAGTCCAATCATCGATGGTGATGCTGTCGTAGTGCTGCAGCCGTGTTGCCTCCTGCCCATCAGCTTGCACTACCCGGTACCATTGATGATGCATGTGACCGCGATAATCCTTGAAGCGCAAGGATAGATGGGGATCGATCGCTCACCTCACACGATCATCCTCGAAATCGATGATGTCAAATACACCATGCCAATAACAAATATTAGAAGAATATTATGCAAATTAAATATTCATAATATAATTTATTTTATCTGTACGTGGGTGTAGAAAATCTGTCTCTGAGCTGGGACAACATGACGCCAATCGAAGAGCATCACCGGGGCATAGCTGTGGCATATGGTTCCCAGCTCGATCTACCATGGCTCATACCATCCCCTAATGGGTCTGGTGTAGCCGGCCGGTATCTCTATCTGGAGATGCTGTCCCGGGTGTTCACGTCTCCAACGTTCTAAGGCGAGGTTCTTCGATGGACCTCACTCTCGCCTGGCCACCAATGTAGACTGACTTGAAACAACAATAAATAAATTATTAGTATAATCCAAATAAAAGAATCAAATTTGATTATATATAAAGTGTAATGATTAATACCATTGGGACCAGCCTCACTAGGACCCGCCTCACTAGGATCCGGCTCAATCATAGTCGGCTCACTGGGACCTGCCAGTGTAGAACCCTCTGACACTAGAGCCAGTGAGGCCATGGAGATCGGTGAAGGTGCCTCAACCTCGGAGCTGTCTGTAGGTAACTGTGAACGCGACCGTCATCGTCTATCTCCTGGTAGCGTATCTGTAAGAATTAAAATATAAATAAATATAATATTATATAATAATAATAATAATTAAATAACATTCTAATGAATACAATTATATCGCATACCATTATTGCAACATAAAATTGAATGAAGAATAAAGATGTACTCATCAATATTCATATCTTTCTCGATGTGTAGATCTTCGTCTAAGTCACAGTAATCGATATATGTATCGTCTTCTATCTCATCGTCATTTATGAACTGATTGTCACCTTCTGACTCATCCAAATTAGATACAAAATTAGTTCAACTTCTTTGGACGGGAGATCAGCCCTATTCAAAGTTGTCGTTACAAGTTCTTCATCAACAAAAAATTTGACTGATATTTGTTCTTCTTACTGAAAAGCTTTATCTTCATGTAAATCTAAAATTTCATCCATCTCTAATCGAGTTGGTATGTCATATACGCCTCTAGATATTATTTTTTGTACGACATGTCAATTACCTCGATACTTTAGATCTTTCAAATATATTACTTGTTTCGCTTGAATTGCTAATATGTACGGCTCATTTTGGTACCATGTTCGTGAAGATTTACACTGATAAATTATGAATCGACATGAATCCCGATCTTTTTATTACTAATATCTCATCATTCACACTGAAACAAAAATACAGAATTACTGGACCCATACTTCAGTTCTATGATATCTACCAGTACACCATAATAATCAATCTCTTCTTCTCCTTCATATACTGTTGCAGTAATTTCACTATTCTGGGTCTGTTGTTGCATCTCAAGCTCCCTTGTGTGAAATCTCATTTCTCCAATGATA
The DNA here is from genome assembly GCF_000442705.2 of Elaeis guineensis. NCBI lineage: Eukaryota > Viridiplantae > Streptophyta > Magnoliopsida > Arecales > Arecaceae > Elaeis > Elaeis guineensis. The sequence continues at coordinate 15,998,004 of NC_026000.2, read as the reverse complement.
CAGGATGTGTAGTGATTAACCCTTCGATCGGGATCACATGCTAAATCGTGAAACTCATCGATTGTACCCACTTCTTTATTGAAATACTTATGTTTCATCTGTATCATAAGATAAAAAATTATATTGATTGAAATAATATTATTTATAAGTAAATAAATAACATATCACTAATACAACTTATAAGATCACCAAACTATTTTGTAAATTCTTTCCTATATCGATCATCAGCATCTGTATTATTCTTTCTACATAATATACTTTTGAGCTCACTGTAAGAAGTTATAATTTTTAATTTTACACCAACATAAAAATTTTTTTTGATCATTAAACAGTATCGTAAGATGATATTTACTCAATAAAATCTTTAATTTTTTTGTAATTATTTAGAACGTAAAAATATGCCTTGGATAGCTCGTTCACGTCCATAAATTCAAATTTTCTTACACCAATAGGTCAAACCATTTGTTTAAATATAGACAACGTTAGCTTATTGTCACCCCATCACGGTCTGCATTATGATCTGTACGATTGAATCTTATTTTGATATCATCAAGATACATCAAGCAGAATATGACAGACTCAGTAGCTATATATGCTTCTGCTATAGACCATTCAAGTGTTACTTTATTGCGTACATATTTTTTTAAGGTGCACAAGAATCTATAAATAAAAATAAATTTAAATTTTATAAATACATTTACATCTTATAATTGATATGATAAAATACGTATAACTTCTTTACCTTTCAATAGGATACATCCATCGATAATGTATCGATCCAGCCAAAAGAGTTTTTTTTGAAAGATGGACAGCCAGATGCACTATAACATCAAAAAATAATGATGAAATTTTTTTTTCTAACTTACAAAGAATGAGTACAATATCTTTCTTTGATCTTTCAAGTAAGTTAATCTTCAATTTTCGATAACATAGTTCTCGAAAGAACACTCCCAGCTCAATCAATGCAGTTTGAACATCACCATCCAAATAGCCATGCACGACCACAGGAAGCAAACGTTGCATCATCACATGAAAGTCATGATTTTTTATGTCAAAGATATTGTCATCGTTGTTCCCAACACACCGCAATACATTTGAAGCGTATGTATCAGAAAACTTTATAATTTTGAACCATCCATAGAAATTCTTCTTTTTCTCTCCAAACAGCGAATAACATGCGGGTGGCATAAAAAATCTCTCACCTCGATAAATTAAATGCAACTCCGATCAGATTCTCATTTTCTGCAAATCAAGACGAGCTTTTATACCATCTTTTATTTTTTCTGAAATATTCAATACAGTATCGATGACATTATCATAAATATTCTTTTTAATGTGCATTACATTTAGATTATGATGAAGTAGTAGCTGCTTCCAATACGGTAGTTCGAAAAAGATGCTTCGCTTCGTCCAATTTAGCTCAGCTTCAGTATGCTTCTCCTTGTGAGTACCCGATATTTTTCCAAATCGAACATTTTCAATGATTTCAAGTTGTTCTAAAATTTTTTGTCTACTTAACTCCTTGGGTGACGGACGTCAATCGGACTTACCATCAAAGAATTGATTATAACGGGTCCCCCAAGAATGATTAGCAGGAAGAAACCGTCGATGACCCATGAAACATATTTTTCGTCTGTGCTTTAAATGTAAGGAGAATGTATCCCTATTGCATATTGGACATGCCAGATATCCTTTGATGCTCCATCCAGATAAATTTTCATATGTCAAAAAATCATTTATAGTCCGTAAAATTGAAGTATGCAATTTAAAATTACTTCAACTCACAAAATCATATGTCTGAACTCTATTTTCCTATAACTCCTTCAGATCATCAATCAAAGGTTGTAGATATACATCAATTTCATTATCTAGTGCTTTCAGATCCGAAATCAACAGTGACATAAAAATAAATAATTTTTTCATGCACTTCTAAGGTGACACATTGTATACAACTAGAATCACAGGCCACATGCTATAAGAGGTACTCGTATTGCCAAAGGGATTAAATCAATCTGTCGCTAGACCAAGTCTAATATTGCGTGGGTCACTCGCAAAGTGCAGATGCTTTGCATCGAAGTCTTTCCACACTAAAGAGTCGGTCGGGTGGCTAAGTATGTTCTCCTCCGAAATCTGCTGCTCATAATGCTATCTCATTTCTTCAGCTATCTTTGTGGACATATATAACCTTTGAAGTCTTGAAATCAATGAAAAATATCTCAAAATCTTTTGAGATATTTTTTTTTCTTTCCTATTATCGATTTTATATCTAGGCTCACCGTAATTCGGACATTCAGTTGCTTGTTCGTTATCCTTATAAAATAATATGTAGTCATTTTTGCAGGCATGTATAGGAGTATAGCCAAGTATAATTTTTCGTATGTATATTTTTGCTTTAGAATATGATTTCGGTAGTCTCTCTCCATCAGGCAGAGCTACTTTAATCTATGTTAAAATTTGATCAAATGACTTCTGACTCCATCGGTTCATGATTTTAATATGAAGTAATTTTATCAAAAACTTTAACTTAGAAAACTTTGTACAATTTGGATAAAGTGGCTCTTGTGCATCCTTTACAAGCTTTGCAAACTATTCAGAGGTCCCTTCTACTTCAAGCTGGATATTATGTTCATGATCAGAATTGCTTTTAGATGCAGCAGTATTCATCCATATATTCGAACAAACACCTTAATGTAAATCATCTAACAATTCTTCTATACCACTATATTCGACAAGTCCATCAGCATTGCTATCATCTTCAGTATCATCATCGTCGCACACCACCTCATTCGGATCACCCTCCCCATGCCATGTCCAACAAGTATACTTCTTATCCATACCATATTGTAGCAAATACTCCTCAACAAGTGTTATGTGACGATATACCATATTGATATATCTCTTACATAGATACTTTATCCGACTAGCACTGTCAGCCTTATGCCATATAAAGTCAATGAAATCTCAAACTCCTTTTCGATATTCAAACAAAAAAATTCTTCTAACATTCATCTAACTTTTGTTGATATTCATCTAACAATAAACACAAAATCATTAACAATCAAAAAAAGTTTCGTAGTATTCAAGATCTCGATTCAAATTTTGGACTGAATCGCGTTCCGAATTTCAGACAAAATTTTGATTCAGATCTAGATCCGGATCACTTCATACAAAATAACACATATTAAAAAAGACATGCAGACTGAACATTAACACAGAAAATGTGTGGCCCTATCTCTTTATGAAGTAAAAATGCATGATCCTATCATTTTCAAATCATTACTAACAGGTGTGGCCCTATCCCTTTCAGAAAAGTAATAATCTCATTATTATTATTAGTAGATATTTTATCTCATTTTTATAGAAAGTTCGGCAGCATCTCCCTATGTTTCTCCCAGTATATGATGTGGATATGGTGCCCACGCAACCTATCCACCACATATCCGAAGAACAATGGACAGATAACTACTGAATACCACATAATGAAATAAAATATCAACTATTAACAACAATAATATTATTACTTTTTTAAAAAGCTCGAATACGGGACATCCAAATTTCGATCTCAATGAAGATCAAAATTTGAACGGAAATCTATGGCTCAATGTAATTTAAGTACCATCTTTGAACGTGCATTCAAAGATGGATTTCTAATTTATCAAAAAGAAATAATTTTGTATTGAAATTTTTTGATCAAAAATTTCAATAATTTTTTTTCTAAAATAGAAATATTTTTTTTATTTATAATTTCAGCAGCATACAAAGCAGCACATAAAATAATTTAATTGTAACAAGTAACAGTAATGTGCATTGTGTTAATGAAAAATAATCAGTCAAATAATTAACTAACTTCAGCAGTAACACTAAAAAATAATATGCAACAATTATAATAATATGCAGCAATTATAATAATTCGGATGCCCTGGCCTAGCCCAGCCCGACACTCTCTAGACTCGACTCGACCTGACCCGGCATGGATCGGACCCGACCCGACCCGATTTGACCCTCCTTGGCTCCATCTGATCCGCCTCGATCCGACCCGGCTCCACCCGACTCGCCCCAAGTCGACCCGACCCGACCCAGCCTGACCCACCTCATCCCGGCCCGACCTAGAACCGTCCTGGCCTGGACCCTACCATCCTCGACCCGGAATGGACGGGACCGGACCCGACTCGACTCGCCCCAGCCTGACCCGACCTGACACCACCCGACTAGCCCTAGCCAAACCCGACCCACCCTGGCTCCACCCGACCCACCCCGACCTGACCCGACCCGGCTCCACCCGACTCGCCCCAGCCCGACTCGACTCGGCCCGACCCATATCCCGGCCCGACCCAGAACCGACTCAGCCCAAACCCTACCATCCCCGACCCAGCATGGACCGAACCCGAGCCGACTCGCCCTAGCTCCACCCGCCCCACCCCAGCCTGACCCGACCCGGCTCAGCCAGACTCGCCCCAGCCCAACTCGACCCGGCCCGACCCGCCTCATCCCGACCCGACCTAGAACCAACCCAGCCTAGACCCTACCATCCCCGACCCGACATGGACCCGACCCGACCCGACCCACCCTAGCTCCACCCGACCCGCCCCAGCCCGACCCGATCGAACCCGACTCCACCCAACTCGCCCTAGCCTGACCTAATCGGACTCGACTCCACCCAACTCGCCCCAGCCCGACCTGACCCAGCCCGACCCGCCCCATCTCGGCCCGACTCGGTCCAACCCGACCCAACCCGACTCCACCTGACCAGCTCCAGCCCGACCCGACCCGATCTAGCCCGACCCACCCGGCCCCAGCCCCAGGCCACGGCACGCACGCCGGCTGTGGCATGCTGGCCATGGCACGCCGACACCGTGCCCGGCACGTCGATCCTGGCATGCAGGCCCCGACATGCAGGCACGTAGGCCCACCGTCCCAACCCAAGCGGTCATCCCCGGCAAACCAGAACCATGGAACACCACCACCGTGTGGCCGCAGCCCGCAGGCCCCACGCGGCTGCGGGCCGCCATCCCGGCCCAAGCGGCCATCCCCGGCACTGCGCCCGACATGCTGGTCCCGGCATGCAGGCCTGCAGGCCCCAGCATGCAGGCCCGCTATCTCGGCCCAGGCGGCCATCAACGGCATGCCGGCTGTAGTGTGGCCACGGCCTGCAGGCCCCACGCGACTGCAAATCGCCATCCCAGCCCAGGCAGTCATCCTCGGCACACTGGCACTATGCTCGGCACGCTGGCCGCAGCACGCTGGCCTCGCGCCATTCCCCGTCCCCAGCCTGAACACAATCCAAAAAAAAACTTAACACGACTCACCTCGATGGCGGCGACGACAGTGGAAGAGCTCCGGACGATGGAGGAAGCCAGAGGGGACGCGGGAGGCAGGGAGGCCGGGAGAAGAACGCGGGAGGCAGGGAGAAGAACGTGGGAGGCCGAATGCCGTGGGGGGGCAAAAGAAGAAAAATAGGTTTCTGATAGGACGTGAAGGGACGCACGGTATTAGCGACGTAATTCTTCATTGTCAATAATTAATTTTTATCGCAAATAAATTGAATGAAAAAAATATTTACAATGAAAAATATATTTTCATCTCTAATAACGTTATTAGCGATGGAAAAGTTTTTTCATCGCTAATAATTCCCGCCATAAAAAAATTTCCCACTGAAAAAATTCACGCTCTGGAAAAATATTATTTACGACAAAAATAAGTTGTTTTGTTGCTATTTATATAATTAGCGATGAAAATTTTACTCCATCGCTAATAATCGTTCAAAATTTTTTTTTAATTTAGATAATGCAATGATATATGTGATATATGTATATATATATACATATATATATATATATATACATATATATATACATATATATATATATATACATACATATATATATATATACATACATATATATATATACATATATATATACATATATATATATATATATATATATATATATATATATATATATACACACACACACACACACACACACACACACATATATATATATATATGTGTGTGTGTATGTGTACACACACATATTAAGTTGGTAAAGTCTTTGGTTGTTGGATCAACTGAAATGGGATCAAATCTTACCTTCGCTTTTGGGGGTCTAGGGGTATTTTGGAGAGGACAACCTCAAAATACAAAATGGACTAATCAAACAAAGATAGAAAAAGATTTTAATCGACATACTCATTTTACTCCAAATCAATATTATATATTGATTTATATATATATAATTATATATTACTTTATATAATATAAATAGAATAATATTTTATATCTTGCACTAAACAAATTGATATTTATCTATCTTATTTCTAGATCAAAATTAAAGGTTGAAAACATAACTTTTGAATGTAAACAATTAGAGACTCGAGAAAGTTATATTAGAATAACAAAAACTATAAGACAAAACATCATGATAAAAAATAAGAATAGAAATAAAAGTAATCACCTCGAGCATGCCTTCATCAACCCCATCCACTTCAACCTCTCCATGCCCTAACATTTGCAACAACATAATTTTCATAGGCCATGATTTTTCATATGCCTTTTATATACACATATCTTGATATTCTACATAACTTTATTTTGCATATATTATTTTTTAAAACTAGCTTATAATTTTTTATAAATATAATAATATTTATTATAATATATATCTTTCAATATGAAAATTTTTTAAATTTTTAAAATTTTTTAACCATTAGCGATGAAATATTCCATCGTTAAAACTCATTCTAACAACGAAAAAAGCTTATTACGTCGCTAATAGTTTAGTTTTTTAAATTTAAAATTATTTTTTTTAAATATTAATGATGAAAATAATTCATCATAATAATCAAAGATTTACGATGATAATATGATTTATCATTGTAAATAGTTCATTATTTACGATGAAAATATTCCATCGCCAATTATCTTTTATTTTTAAATTTTTAAAATTTAAATATTTATGATGAAAAATATTTTTTCGTCACTAATATTCATATTAACGATGAAAATATTTTCATCGTTAAGAAAATAACTAGTTTTTCATTTAAAAATTATTTTTGTCTATAAATTTATCGCGAAAAAAGCTTATTAGCACCACAAATGACTTACTTTTTAAAATTTTATATTTTTTTAATTTTTTAATTATTAATGATGAAATATTTCATCGTAAATGTCCCATATTTTTTGATGAAAATTTTATTTTCTGTCACAAATATTTTGTTATCTACGACGTTATATTTTTGTCGCAACTAATTATTTTGTTTTAAATTTTTAATTTATCTAATTTTTTAAACTGTTAATGATGAAATTATTCGTCGTTAATATTTTTAATTTGCGACAAAAAATCTTTATTGATGGCAAATAGTTAAATTATTTGTGACTAAAATTTACATCGTAAATAATTAAAAATATCTAATTTTTAATTTTTTTTGACTTATTAGTGATAAAAAAAATTATCATAAATAATGTTATTGATGACGCAAAACCTGATTTCGTCGAAAAAAATTTTAGTATTTCCAACGAAAATAATTTCATCGATAATATCTCTATATTTCTTATTTAAAAAATATTTTCTTATTTACGATGAAAATTTTCATTGTAAATATTCTATTTATTACGATGCAAGCAATGTTTTCATTGCTAATTATTTTTATTTACTATGAAAAAATTTATTCATCGTAAATATTTTTTTATTATCGATGAAAATTTTTTACCGTCATTGATATTATTATTTACGATGAATTTTATCTTTGTAAATAATTTCGTCGTTAAAAATCTCTTCTCTTATAGTGGGTGAGTACGTTACTTCAGCATCATCGAGGATCAGAAGACTGGATAGCTGTTCCAGTCCCCACACTGTAGACTATCAGGGGCGATCATAACCATCCTGATATTTAATAGTCCAGCCAATCATTTGATGCCTCTCGTTAGAAGCCAAGAGACAACATTTTTTATGTTGGTTATTTGCCATTTTACCACTATTCAGGATTGAATATGTAATCATTTTTGTGAAGAGTTTGGTGTCCATGAGTTGAGCAAAGCACTATTAGTATGGCTAGGGTATCAATACAGGCCAATAACCTACTAACCTAATCTAAAACCAATTCAAAATATAGGATTCGGATATGAAAAGCAAACCTAACAAGCTATTGGGTTGGGGATTCAAATTCTGAGTTTAGACCTGAAGTCTTTTATGCTCGGGTCTTGATTTAGGTAGATCTATACCTGAAAACATGAAATCAACCCAATTATAAACGTATATAATTGTATGTATGTGTATATATTTCTATAATATTTATATATGTAAGCATATATGTATGTATGTATATATATAAGCATATACATGTATGTATGTGTGTGTGTGTATGTATATGTATATATACACACACATACATGCATGCATACATATTTGCTTACATATATAAATATATAAAAATATACATTCATGTATTTATATATCTATGCTTCCATAATTTATTTAATCATAAAATTCAAAAAGAAAAAGTCAAGTAGAGAGAATTGAGATCCTAGCCAATCTTGTTCCACCGAATTGTTATCCATGTCATTAGTCGTAGTCGTTTTATATTATGTTTTTTAAATTATTTAGTACTCATATTTATCTTCATCATTTTAGTATCTTTTTCATTATTGATGTCTTTTAGTGGCATAGATGCTTAGGTAACAAAAGTGTTGAGAATTAATGTTCCCTCTTTTAGCTATAATTTTTCTTTTTATATTCATGTGTCACAAGTCATAAGGTAGCATTTTTGGGATTTAAAAAATCACAACATAGTAAAATTGTTTGTTGCCAATCCAATTTCTACCTAGAATCAAGTTTAATACCTGACCTTTTTTCAATCCAATATTGATTATGGATATATAGTATTAATCAGGTTTGACTTTGTATCCAGTGTATCCAACCTATAAAACAAACCCACAATGCCTTTTGGAAAGAGTCTCATTTTACTTTTATTTTTTTTGAAATTAAAAGATATAATTTCCCTAGTTTTAGCACTTTATAAATTTTTTTATTTATAAAATTATTTTTATCATTATTATTTGTTTAGCAGGAAGGAGGGACATGTTAAGTGTGATAGTGGTCCCTCCCCCACCATAATATTTTCGTAAATATAGAGAGCTTGATTTGCAGATGTCCAATGGTGTATTTAAGTATCTTAGACCCAAGAACTCTCAACCCTATTAAAAAGCATGAGAGAGGAGATAATAAATGTTTGGCTAGATGTTTGTTTGCATAACATAAAAGGTATGAGAATCCTTGCAGGTATTTATTTAGTTTTATATCGATTATATATTAGATAAATTTTAAATAATATACGGATTCAAAAAATCTAAATTATATATCTTTCAAGCTAGCTTTTTTATATAAGACCTCCTACTATTATAAATAGGATCAAATCAGTTTTAATCTTTGATATGTGGGTTAAAAAAAATGCAACAATAGAATAATTTGAGGCTAGTCACATGCCAAATGATAGGGATGCAAGTAGTATAGATATTATTTGTTCGGATCTATTTTTACATCCGAATTAATCCAGATATAAATAAAAATTTGAGAATCCGATTAATATTTATATCCATATCTATATCCGTTAAAGAAAAATAGATATAGATATGAATAGATAACTATCCGATCCGGATCTGAATATCTGAATCTAAATATAATTCTATATAATTTTATATAGTACTTATTAATTTTTTTAAAAAATATACAATCATATAAATATATTATTAACTTAATTTATCATTTATTTATTAATATTTTTGATTTTACAGTTATAAAATTTAATTATCTAAATTATATCCATCATTGTATCTATATCCGAATTGTATCCGTATCTATTAAAAATAAATATGAATATAAATTTTTATATCTAAATAATATCTATATTAATATTTATATTTATTAGATAAAATAAATATTAATATAAATATATTGATATTCGATCCGATTTTAACTTCGTGAGATATGATATTTATCATTGGATTTATAATTTTAGCCAAACAAAAAATATCGGTACATAATATTTCAGTACTTCTGATAGACTTTTGTGTCACTAAAATTGCTGTACTTAGCTCTCGAGGAAGCTTACCGTGCCTCTAAGTTTTGACCACTTATTATAAATTTCAATACCGAATCTTTTTTTTCTTATTTGTATATAATCTTATTTAATAATAATATATATATATATATATATATATATATATATATATATATATATATATATATATATATATATATATATATATATATATATATATATCAATGAAAAAAGTCCCTCACTTCCTTCGTTTGTTTACTCAAAAAAAAAAAAAAAAATCCTTCGGTACTTCTGCATCGAGAAACTCAAATAATGCATCCAGCGTGAATGGTATATGCATGTCATATGTTGGACCTAGCAATCACAAAACGTCATCAGCGTTTGTCAACGAAATGGGCACGTGGTTCAGTGGGTTCCATGTGACAAATACGCTGACAGGTGCCACGTAATACGTGGGACCTAAATAGGCAATTGATTAAAAAATCGGTTTACAAACAGTATCATGTGATCCACTAAAAAAAAATAATGAGTATATTTATTATATGCAAGAATAGAAAAAGAAGGAAAGATGCAAACCTGAGAGAGCCAAATGAGAGAGAAGGAAGAATGGAAGAAATGAACGCTCCAAGAGGGGCAAAGCCTCCCATAGAAAGAGCCAGCCACTCCCAGAACATGTAACGGCGGAATCCGCTCTCCCTTCTCTTCCTTTAATTTCTCCTCATATATCCTTCCACGGACTGAAAAATATTGTTGAAGTCATTCCCCGGAAGATCGTTCAAGAAGAACTGCACCTCCGGCGGGGGGCGTCCCAGCCGTCGGCTCTGATCGTCGATGATATCGATGACCTCGAAGACTACATGAAAAGTGTTAGGACCGGAAGAACAACCCAAGTCAACCACCACCATGTTCTCAGGCAGGACGGTCTTATAGACGTCTCTCACGACCTCCTCCACTATGGACTTTGTTTCAAATATTGCCTTCTCCTGGGAAATTCACAAGCAAAAGGTTAGAAATGGCATGCAATGTAGAACCTTGGGATAGCATAAGAGGCTAAGGAAGACGACTTGACTTGAACTCTGGAGTTGGTGGCGTAGCTGGTCTCTCCAGCTCCTCCAACCATGTGAAGAACTTGCTCTACCTTCATCCCTATTAATTCCTTCTAATTAACACTTCTAGTTGTTTACCCTCTCGGAGAGTACCTTGCGGTTCGGTATGCTCGATCTCAGCCATGAGGGCCAATTTATAGCTCTGCGGAGTAAACGTCGGCCACCTACTCTCAAAGAATGGTTACCAGGCGCAGAAGGGCGCTGCAGTTATTTGATAATGCGGATGCGTACGTAACGGCAGACGTTGGTCCTTTGCGTCAAAATTAATTTTGGGAATTTGACATAGCTGGTACATATGGCATATTTTATAGCTACAGATGACCGTTAGGATTGTTAGGATTTGATGCCTCGAGATTCGATCTATATTGAGCCCACAGAGAGGTCCGTGGCAAAAAATAGAGTCTAACGAGTTCAAGATTACCTCAAACGGAGTTCAGACGGAGAAGATACATGCAAGAGAAATCGGTACGAAACTCGAAGCTATGGAGGACCGCCGGCGGCCGACGGCGGGCTGGCGAAGTGGTGGCGGCGCGGTAGCACGAGGCCCGACTACACAGGGCGCGGCCCAGGCCAGGGTGCACGAGCGCGTTGGCCGGCCCAGGCACAGGTGCGCGTGCGGGCATGGCCCAGGCCCATGCGAGCCCGCGCATGGGAGCCCGTAGCCCGGTCCACTGTGGACCGGGTGGTATATGGCATGGTCTGTGGACTGAGGAGACGTTTTCCCTCGGTTTCTCGCGGTCCATCGTGGACCGCATGGCGTTTCTGAGTCGTTTCTCACGGTCCACAGACTTCCATGGACTGGTGTGCGATCTGACAGTGTGGAGAGCTCCTGGTGTCGATCTAACGATTTGGAAGGTTTATCTGGGCCTCATTAGGAGCCCTAATCCTGTTCTTTTAGGGTTTTAAGCCTTTAAAAGGTCTGATCAAGGAGCAGAATGGGTTGTGGCAGTGCGATTTTCTTCAGCAGAAATAGAGAACCCATGAAGAGAGAGAGACGTGAGGATATTAAGAGGAGAAGGAGCAGGGCTTCTGGATAGCGGACAGCGGTTGCTTTAGGGGTTCAGGAGGGTCTTCCCAGAGAGAGAGCTTTTATGAGAAAAAACTTTCTGTGAGGAAGAAATTGGGTGTACAAGGGTTGAGGATGAGATCTTCTCTTATAATATTTATTTTCTTATAGTGAAGTTTGCATGCCCCATAGAGGCGAGCCCTTTTTTGGCTAATCCACATATTTGATTGTTTTCTATTTTATTTCTTCTTTCTTCCTGCTGCATCGCACGGTATCGAAAAGGTCCTGGGAGGTGGTGTCCTGACTAGACATCCACCCTACAAATAGTATCAGAGCGAAGTGGTACAAAGACGCAGATTGCAGCGATAGTGAGCAAGACTAAAGATGGAGAAGACGGGATTAATTAAGATGGAGATTAACAAGTTTGATGGAAAGAGCAATTTTTTCTTGTGGTAGGTAAAGGTGAAGGACGTGCTCATCCAGCAAGGGTTGATCGATGCTCTTTTGTGTGAGAAAAAGTCGATCACCATAGAGGTGCAGGATTGGAGACGGCTACAGATACATGCGGTGAGTACCATCCGTATGTACCTAACGGATGAGGTAGTGATCCATGTACTTGGCAAGACTTCTCCGATGGTGCTGTGGTCGAAGCTCGAGGAGTTGTACATGACGAAATCTCTCACCAACACTCTTTTTCTCTGGAGATCAGCTACGGATGACTAAGGGACAGAGCGTGCAGGAGCATCTAAGCCACTTTCAGAAGATCCTCACCGACCTCCTCAACATTGGTGAGAATATTGAGGAGAAGACTAGTGCGCTGCTTTTGCTAGCGTCGCTTTCTCCTTCGTATGAATCTTTGATGACTGCTCTTCTAGTGAGGAAGAGCACCATCAAGATGGACGAAGTCACCATGGCGATTCTCCAGAATGAGGTTCTCAAGAGGGAGAACCCAGCTTTGAGCTTAGGTGGCGATAGCTCAGTTTTGATGGTTTCTGGAGGAGCAGGAGGTGGTAAATGGAGCGATAGAAAATCACGATGAGGGCCGTTTAAGTCCAGGAGAGACTTGAGCAAAATCAGATGTTATCAGTGTGATGAGTTGGGACATCTATCCAAAGATTGCCTTCAACTCAGAGATCGGACAATAACTATTGTAGCGACGGCCAGTAGCAATTCAGAGGGAGATATCCTAGAGATATCTGACGAGATATCTACTTCTTCCCAGTAGTAGATTTTAGATTCTGCATGCACGTATTATGTATGTTGTAGAGAGAAGCAGTTTGACTCTCTAAAGAACAGTGAGGATACTGTTTATCTACTGAATGGATCATGCTGTGCGATCAGAGGCATTGGGATGGTCAGCTGGAGGACACATGATGGTACAGTAAGGAGATTGAGGGAGGTCTGATATATACCTGATTTCAGGTAAAATCTTATCTCACTGAGCAGACTGGATTCGAGAGGCTACGGGACGGTAGCTGGTGGAGGAATCTTGAAGGTGCTATGTGACGATATGATTATTTTGGAGAGGAAGAAGAAGAGAAAAGGACATTATTACCTGACGGAAAGCCTAGTGCAAGGTGGAGTTTTAGGAGCCAAGAAGAGTCCAGAGCGAGGTGGAGCTTCAAATGGAGGTGGATTGGGCACGAGACAGGAGACTCAAGAGGATGAAAGGCGATATCACAAGATGAGATTCTTATTGCCGCAAGATGATACCTTGAGTAGGTCTCAGGTCATGAGGAGCACAGCATACAACGGAGATGGGAGTGAGCGGCTTGGCTCGACTCCCATATTTTTCCATCCATGATCAGCAGATGATTGCCCCAAGGCATGGGGGCAAGGAGATCCAGAAGCTCTCAGAGTTAGGAGGAGGCCGAATATCAAGTCGAGGTGGAGATTGTTAGAATTTGACGTCTTAAGATTCGATTCACATTGAGTCTACAGTGAGGTCCGTGATGAAAAATGGAGTCCAACGAGCCCAAGATCACCTTAAATAGAGTTCGGACGGAGACACATGAGCACGTGGGCCGGCCTAGGCTCAAGCGCATGCGCGGGTGCAGCCCAGGCCCACGTGAGCCCGCGCCTGGGAGCCCGTAGCCCGGTCCACTGTAGATCGGGCGATGCCATGGCATGGTCTGTGGATCGAGGGGGCATTTTTCTTTGATTTCTCACGGTTCACTGTGGATCACATGGTGTTTCTGGGTCGTTTCTCATGTTCCACAGACTATTCCGTGGATCGATGCGTGATTTGGCGGTGTGGGGAGCTCCTAGTGTCGATCAAAATGTCTGTGGACCGGTGCATGACCTGACGGCGTGGGGAGCTCTTGGTGTGGATCCAACATTTTGAGAGGTTTATTTGGGCCTCATTAGGAGCCCTAATCCTGTTCTTATAGGGTTTTAAGCCTTTAAAAGGCCTGATCAGGGAACAGAATGGGTTGTGGCGGCACGATTTTCTTCAACGAAAATAGAGAACCCACGTAGAGAGAGAGATGTGAGGATGGTGAAAGGAGAAGGAGCACGGGTTCTGGACAGCGGACATGTCACTTCAGGGGTTCAGAGGGGTCTTTTGAGAGAGAGCTTTTATGAGGGAGAAATTGGGTGTATGAGGGTTGAGAGTGAGATCTTCTCTTATAATATTTCTTTTCTCATAGTAAAGTTTGCATATCCCATAGAGGTGAGCTCTTTTTTAACTGATCTACGTATTTAGTTGTTTTTTATTTTATTTCTTCTTTCTTCCTGCTGTTTTGTGTGGTATCGAAAAGATTCTAAGAGATGGTGTCCTGATTAGATATCCACCCAATAGTGAGGCATATTTGATTCGTTGTGTTATAAAAAAGAGAAAATACGTGGAAGATTTATATTTATTTTCTCTGCCTTAAGTTCATTATTATAATAATACATACATCAATATATAACATAGAAATAACCAAGATTAATAAAAAAAATATGTAGTACTTATCCTCCCTCAGATTCAAAATTATAAAATAAAATCCAAATTAAATTTAGAAACCATGAAAGTGTTCAGATGAATGTATTTTTATAAAAATATGAGCAATCTGATCAATTGAGGTGACTGAAAAAAACCATACAATATCACGAATAATATATTAGCACATCAAATGACAGTCATTTTCGAAATGTTTAATGCATTTATGAATAACAATATCATCGTGAGTAATAGGAATGGTATTCCGACTGTCACATCGCAGAATGATGTGTTTAACTTTCCTTTAATCCAATAAATGTTGACTGTGCTCGGATATTAGTACATCAATGGTCGCTACAAAAAAATAAAAATTTTAGAAACATTTCAACAATATTTTAAAATATATGTAAATTATTTTTATAAATTTTTAAAGATATTATTTATCCGTTAGCTATATCCACATATTTAAAAATCATTGAGAATATTATTTATATATATTGGGAATATTTTCTGACCGTTTGTAGTAAAATCATTTGGTAACGGCTTATACCATTCTTAAATGGACTTTTGGGATGTTATGCTAAACCGTTTCTTATGCGAATTTTAGTCATGTTATTTATCCATCCCTATAGCTCTTTTAGAATATTTTTGAAATGTTTCTTTAGATTTTCAACAACGTTAACTAAATGTCTCCATTGATTTGATGGTAATGTATTAAGAACATTTCTCATAATTAATAGAGATGTTTTTCAAACTATCCCTATAGCTTTTTAAGAATATTTTTTCAAATATTTTTTTAGAGTTACAACAACGTTAGTTAAATATTTGATGGTAACGTATTAAGAACGTTCCCAAAATTAATAGAGACAATTTTATAACTATCCCTACGTCTCTTTAAGAATATTTTTCAAATATTTTCTTAGAGTTACAACAACATTAACTAAACATCTCCATGCATTTGATGGTAATAGATTAAGAATATTTTTTATAATTATAGAAATATTTTGCAACATTTTTAAAAATCTATAGGGATATTTGTATCCATTCCAATGGCTTTTCATGGATATTTTACAAAATATTCTATATTTAGAAACTTGCATATCCATAGTTTTTAAGATGTTCCTAAAATTCTGTGTATCAATTTTGAATCTTCAATCGAATATAAAAATTTCTAACATTATATTCCATACACACAAGCATTTAATTTTTCAACAAATAAGCATGAAAAAATATTAGATTTCAAATATTGTAAAATACTAATTTCAATAAATCCCCAAAAGATAAAATTGTCAAGTCTATATTCAAATCCATCAATAGACCAAAATACATCCTTAAAATTTAAAAGTACTCGAACAATATTATCTCACATGCTTATACATATGTCCAAATATATAGAAAAAAAATTATAACATTTGAGGTTGATGTCTCCCCAAAAAATTGTCTGCATCCAAAAGATCTAAGCCTGCACAAAGATAATAATGAAAGATTTATTACTTTCTCATTCAATAACTCATATTCAAATTCATTAAATATATCATTTGCACTTTGATTTTACCAAGTACTTTGTTAAGCATTTTTTACACAAGTCAAAATATCTACTATTTGTGTTTGTTGCTATTCATCTAACTAGAGTCCAAAAAATTATCGGATTGGCTCAAAATCGATGACTCATACACATAACTTGAAAATCATTTTCGTATGTTAGGAGGCTCTGAAAAATGAGAGTTTGATATTGTATCATATTTAATGATATAAATGAAATAAGGATAAAAAAAATACAATAAATAATTTTTATATATTACTATTAATGCCAAAAACTAACAGACCAGAAAATGAAGTTTCTGATTGAGAATTGACAATCACCTAAAAGAATAGCAAACAACAAGCGATAATTAAATTAGAGACATAGCACCGATAGTGTATAACTAATTAGTCATGTTAGTCAATTTGAATAAAAAAAATATGAAAAGAAACTAATTCATTTACTTACCATTAAAAATATTTTATTTTTTGGGTATATATATATATATATATATAGTTAAGGTTTTCTTTTGTTTGGATGACTGCTTGATGAATGAATGACTTACAGATTCCCTAAGGTCGACGCTGCACAATACGCGGAAGAAGAATGACGTCTCCTCCTACTCTAGGATTAGATGCTTGACAATTTATAAGAATGCCACAAGAATTGCTTAATGCTTAAACAAGAAGAATGCTGCATGGCAGTGGAGTTTTACACCAGACAGAAGTATCGAGCAAGGAATACAATGGTCTTCACCATGATTATTTTAAAAAAAAAAGACTTTAAAAAGAAAAAATTGCCGCTTCTCAACTACTACCCTATCTGACATTTAATTTTTCAGATCCGAGCATCTTGCTTTATCGAAGACTTGAGAGGATCTCTCTAGTCTTTTACTATCAATATAAACTTTTAATATTTATATATACAATAAAAGTATGTATATGTTATTTCTTTTTATTTTTTATTTTTGGTATATATTTTTTCTACATGGCCGGCCAGGCTACGGTGAAACTAACTACAGACAAAAGCCTACCTGCTTGCTTGCATATAACAAGAAGCTCCACAAGAAACATTGATGAGAGCAAATTAGCACGGTTGCAAGAACATTTAGGGCTTATAAGATAGCCCCGAAAAGGTTAGATTGTCTTGCATATGTATGAATCTCATTTACATATTCTGTGCGCATCTAACTAGTCTTCATCAGATGGAAGTCATTTTTAATCCCTTTATGATGAGTTTTGTACATATAACTTTTTTTTTTTTTTTGGGTACAAGAACACAACTTGTTCATTTCATTACTAGAAAAAAGTACCTCAACCCATCGGCATCCATCCCTCCAAATCAGTGGTCTAGTATTAAAACCTGCGGTGGAACAAATTTTTTTTCGTGTCAGTCGGAATGGCATTGACTAAAGAGAAGTACGCAAGTGACACAAGGAGTCCATTCTTTAAATGGGATGTCTTGTCTTCTACAACTTTGCGCATGGAGTCTACTCTTTAAATGGGATGTCTTGCCTTCTACAACTTTGTGGTAGGTTAATGACGTACGGCTTATTATTGCATGCATGGGACTATCCGCCACCAGCAATATCCTATATACGGGCGCCTCCTTCCCTTGGTGCGGTTGGTGAGAGGCTCCGGTTCGCTCCCACGGTTTATTTATTTTTTTAAATATTATTTTTTAATATTTATTTTTCTATCTATCCTCCTTTCCAACTTATTTTGGATGAGACAGGGATTTGGACGAGGTATCACGGGCGACATGAAACTGCTGTTAAAGATACAGTTTATGCTTGAAATCGTATCTTCAATATATAATTTTAAATATGATAAATAAAAAAATTAAAATTTAATTTTAATTTTAAATTTAAAATTAAAATCGTATATCGGAGATGCGGCTCCAAGATGAAATCGTATCTTTAAAATAATTTTTTTTTTTATTTTGGAGCACTGCTATTTTTTTCTCATTTCTGATTTCGTATCGGATCGAAGGCTTCACCAAGATCGAGGAGGGAGGGGAGGGGGGCTATTAGTCGGCTGGGGCAGTGGTCGGGCAATGGGGATGGTGGCGTACGGCATTGGGGGGGGGGGGGGGGGAGGGGCGAGTAGGATGTGGGCCCAACGATCGAA
This sequence comes from Elaeis guineensis, assembly GCF_000442705.2. Taxonomy (NCBI): domain Eukaryota; kingdom Viridiplantae; phylum Streptophyta; class Magnoliopsida; order Arecales; family Arecaceae; genus Elaeis; species Elaeis guineensis. Next base: position 15,979,262 of record NC_026000.2, on the reverse strand, counting down.
GGAGAGCAGAGGGGGTTTCGGGGGGTTGGGGGGACGGCTTTTGTGTTCGCACGGACGGACGTCGGGCCCGGGGGGAGAGGAAGGGGGTGGTGGTCGTGCGGAGCCAGAGGCAGTCGGTGGCGGCGAGGTGGGACTGCAGTCGGTGCGATGCAGACAATGATGGTAAAGGGGCGGAATGCGCATGGGGCTTGCGATGGACAACATAGAGGACGACGGTGGGGAGGGGCCACAGGTGGCGCACCGAAGGAGGGTGGGTGCGGGTCGGTTGCCGGCAGAGGAAGGTCAGCCGAGGGGGTGGGAGGAAGGGAAGGAGAAATGAGAAAAAAATAAAAAAAATAAATAATAAAATATTTTTATTTTATTAATAATAAAAATATTATTTGATTAATAATAAAATATTATTATTTTATTAGTAGTTAAATATTATTATTTGATTAGTAATTAAATATTATTATTTGATTAATAATAAATTATTATTATTTGATTAATAATGTTATTTAAAAATATATTTACACTAAAATCGATAAATATATTTCATTAAAAAGTAATAAATATGTTTATTATTAAAATAAAAATTTATATAATAATAAAATATATATTATTTTAAAAATTTATATAATAATAAAATAATTATTTCAGGGGTGATCTGTGAATTATTTCAAGGGGCGACCCATGGATCATCTTCTTTTGAAAAAAAATAGTATTCACATGCATTTTTGGACTGGCACGCAAAAAGGGACGACCCTTGTGTCAGAGGACCATCTTTTTGGTTAGTTTTATATTTGCACAGAGCAGTGGGGTGTGCGGGTGTGGGCTTCATCGAGGTCGGGGGGCATCAGGTGATGGGGGTGTCGGAGGCCGTGAGGTGTGGGCACAAGGGTCGAAGGAGTGTGCAGCACTGGATAGATTATTTTATTATTATTAATAAAATAATAATATTTATTACTAAATAAAAATAATATTTTTATTAATCAAACAATAATTTTTTATTAGTAAAATAATAATATTTAATTATCAATAAAATAATAATATTTTATTATTAATCAAATAATATTTTTTATTATTAATAAAAAAATATTTTATTATTTATAATTTTTTTATCTTTTTTTATTTTTTGTCCCTCGTTTCTCCCTTCCCTTCCTCCTACCCCCTCGACTGACCTTCCTCTGCCGGTGGCAGCACGCGCACCCACCCCCCTCCGACATGCCACCTGCAGCCCCGTCCCACCCCACCCTGCCCGTCGCCTTCCTCTGGATCATCCATCGTGGGCCCCACACCGGTTCCGTCCCTCTGCTGTGGCCCCATGCCGCACTGGCCGCAGTCTCGTCTCATCGCCGTCCACGCCACATTCACCGTCCGCCCCCGGCTCCATGCGACCATCACCCCCCTCCCCTTCTTCTGGGCTTTGGCGTCTATCCGTGCGAACACAAAAGCCATCCCCCCCACCCACTGGAACCCTGTCCGCTCTCTCTCGACTGCTGTGCTCGCACCCCACACCCACCCCCTTGCACCGAATGCCATCGCCCGACTACTACCCTAGCCGACCAGCGGGTCCATTCCCTCCCTCTCCGATCTTGAAGATACGATTTCATCTTGAAAATTAAAACCGCATGCTCAGCATGCGATTTTAATTTTAAATTTAAATTAAATTTAAAATTTTTTATCTAGCTCATTTGAAACCGCATGTTGAAGATGTGGTTTCAAGTCGAAACTGCATCTTCAAAATATGGTTTCGCCACATCTTTGTCATCTCATCCAAAGTATTGTATTTTAAAAAATAAGTTGGAAAGAAGGTAGGTTGAAAAATAAATATTAAAAAATAATATTTAAAAAAAATCTTCGCTCCCGCTTACGAACAAATCTATCACAATTCATAAAAATAATTATATTCTAATTATAATTCGTAAGAAAATGACCATGGTCACCTTTGGAAGTTTGGCGTTGAGAGTCATCTCTTTCTTTTTTTTGATGCAAGTCTGTGAGAGTCACTTTAGTTACTGAAGTAACGCGAGACCGTTCAGGTCTCGAAGGCACCTGAAAATGTAGACATTGGTGTGATAGAGAGTTCCTCACTTCGCCTCTACTTTTGATCAATCTAAACTACCGTTATCTTTCTTAATAACAAATAATAATTATCATTATATTATTATTATTTAATAATAAGAAAAAATAATATTAAATAATTAATGTAGTTATTATATGAATATTAATAAATAATCCTATTTAATAACATAACTTTGTTCCATCAATGCATTTTTCTATTCATAATTAATAATAAATAACAAATCAAATTTTTAATCATATTATTATTTACTACTAATAACAAATAATAGTAAATAATTAATATTTATTTATCATATATAATATAGATTCATATTTAATAATAAATGATATATAATATTATTTTATTATTAATATTAAATATTAATAATATTATTAATGGTAGTATTATTGGAGGAAAACCGCTTTTCCTCTGTGTAGGATCTTCCAGATTTCATCAAATCTGGGATGGAATAAATTTTAAATTTTATCCTACGCTATTTCAGATCTAATGTCTATTAGATCTAATTTTATTATCTGATATTTTAATTTCAAAATTAAATCTAAAAGTATGAGAAACATAGACATACCTCAAGGGTAATCTAATTACCCTGTAGATGATCGCAGCACTGCCTGAGGTTCTGATGTAGCCACGCAAGCGTCTGGCCTCTACTAGTATCCACTCAGGTAGGATCTGGAATGTCTTCTCCTCGCGATTCTACGCTCCAAAAATCAGATCAATATCTGATTTGGAAGTACTTCAGAACTCCTTCTGAAGTTGGAGCAGCAGCCTGTCGAAGATGTCCTGCAGCCTTCTGTTCCAGGCGTCACCACGCCTTGCACCTATGCCAGATGAACGTCCAACTTCTTGGACGTGAAGAGAGAAGAAAGGAGAGCAGGGAGAACATGGAGAAGAGAGGAGGGGGCAGCAGTTAATAGGTTTTTTGCATAAAACAAGTTCTGCCATGAAACCCTAGGTGCAGCAGGGTTTATATAATTTCTGTACGCTGTGCAGTGCCACATCATTCGACCAATCAAAAAATTCCAATAAATTCTGAAAAAATTTTGATTGGTGGAGTGATGTCATCTGATCATATCAGATAAGAACCCCACCTTATCTCCAAAATGTGGCGCCAACATTGGATAAGCACAAATAGAGTGGCACCAAAGAGTCCAAGTTTATCTGGACTCTTTGGTTCTTATCCATTTGGAGTGTCCACTTAAATCCAATTGGGCTCACGCCATAATCTGATTATGGCATCCAATTTGATTAGGTTTAGGCATGTGGACACTCCACAAAAATCCTCCAATAAGTCCTCTTCAGTTTAAGACCCATATGTCAACTTTTGACAGATGTCCTAAAATAAAATTGACAGGTGCTAGAAATTAGCAGGTGTTATCTTAAATTCATCTCATGAATTAAGACAAGCCTTTTCTGAGCTGGACAAGCTTCAATTAGACTGAGAGAAACTTTCCTAAGGTTCTCTGGATGAGTCAGATCATATTTGGCTCAGTAGAGACAGAAAAGATTACACGAGGAGAAAGTTAGGCTCAATCGAGTGCTAGCACGATTTTCTTGAACCTAATTGGATCTTATCCAAATCAATTGGGATAGCCCAATTGATGATATCCAGACCCTAACCCTTATTTGTGTGATCCAGTTAGGTTCAATTCTGTATGGTAATGAGACATATCGTGATCTCATCATCGACATCATCAAAACTCCTTTCATTGGACCAGAACTCTTCTGATTCAGACAATTAGAATGATCGATCATCAAAATCATTCTAATTACTCTCAAAATCCATCAGTGACACCTAGCAGTATATGGAGGCAACCCATCAGAACTGAAGATGAACCTCTTGGTGCAGCTATCTGTGTGATTGAGTTCCTCTATCATGAGTCCCGACTGAATTAGGGTTAAGGTGAACTCGTCAAACCCAACATCAGTCATATGAATCAATCGATCGATCTGAGTCCGATGTGAAACCCCAATGAAAAACTCTTTTTCATTATTTCACTCTGCCATGGCCATGGGCTTAAGGACTCGATCTTTCGATCATCATAGGACTACTCCTCTCATCTACCGAGATTGATAGATCCCATCTTGGTGCGATCTGGTTCCTACAATGGATATGCTACAGCCAACATACACCTCAGGGTTTCGAATGGTTAGGAGATCGAGTTATGGTGTAGTCATACTATAACACACTCAAGGTGAACCATCAATGTACCTCAGATCAAAGAATTAGATACACAACTGCAGCATCGAGCTAGTCATCGACGAGAAGGTAGACTTCCTTATGACTGCTCGAGGTGGTCACGCTCAGTACTCTCGTTCTCAATGAATATCTATACTCTCGCTCCGATGTCTTCACACCGTAGACTCAAGACTCATCTACTCTAAGGAAGTGATCGTACACCAACCTTCCGGATCGATCACCATCCTCGTGATGATCCTATGGTCAGGAGCAGTTTATGAGTTAGTTATGTAAATTCATGCCTTAAATTTTCAACTCTTGAAAAATATGAATTAACATTTTCACTAACTCAAAGGATGTATCACAGACACAATGTACATAATGTGATAGAAGAATAATCCTTTTATTCATTTATAGTCAAAATTATAATTTTTCCCTTAGATTTGTACAGGAATGTGTCAGCCGATCTGGCATTTAGGGCACACATCTAACAAACTCTCACTTGACCTAATGCCAATTGGCTACATATCTAAGTCCCATCTTCTCAAGGTGGGCTTCTATCTTCTGTTGGCCCAATGACTTAGTCAGCAGGTCTGCCACATTATCTGTGGAGTCGACTCTCTTGACCTCGACATAACTTTTTTCGAGATAATCACGGATCAGATGGAATCGCCGCTCGATGTGCTTGGACTTCTGGTGAGACCTTGGCTCCTTAGCTAGGGCTATGGCACCATTATTGTCGCAATAAAGAGGTATAGCATCCGATGACATCACTCCAAGCTCTGCGGTAAACTTTTTGTACCAGAATGCCTCCTTCACAGCTTTCGATGCAGTAATGTACTCTGCCTCTGTGGTGGAATCTGCAATCACTGTTTGCTTGGAACTCTTCCAGCTAACTGCACCACCATTACAAATGAACAGACTCCCAGATGTCGACTTTCGATCATCTATATCAGACATAAAGTCTGAGTCTGTAAATCCCTGAATCTGGAGTTCTCCATTCCCAAAGACTAGAAACATATCCTTAGTCCTTCTTAAGTACTTAAGGATACATTTCACAGAAGTCCAGTGCTTTTCGCCTGGATTCGACTAATGTCTGTTTGTGACACTCACAGCATGGGCTATATCAGGTCGTGTACATAGCATGGCATACATGAGGCTCCCTATTGCCGAAGCATAAGGGATCTTGCTCATGCGTTCAATCTCCTCAGGTGTGCTAGGGCACATCTTCTTGGAGAGATGAATGCCATGTCTAAAAGGCAATAAACCTCTTTTCGAGTTTTCCATGCTAAACCTCTTTAGCACCTCCTCTATGTACATCTTTTGTGAATGTCCTAGCATCCTATTTGGTTTATCTCTATAGACCTTAATACCCAGTATAAAGGATGCCTCTCCTAGATCTTTCATAGAGAACTCTTTAGACAATCATACTTTGACTGAGGTCAACATGGGAATGTCATTCTCAATTAGGAGGATGTCATCCACGTATAATACGAGGAAGACCACTACGCTCCCACTGACCTTTTTGAACACACATGGTTCCTCCTCGTTCTTGATGAAACCAAACATTTTGATCACATCATTAAATGAGTATTCCAACTCCGAGATGCTTGCTTAAGTCCATAAATGGACCTTTGCAGCTTGCAGACCTTGTGATCATCATTACTGGATGTGAATCCAAGCGGCTGTTCCATATAGATATCTTTCTCAAGATGTTCATTTAAGAACGTCATTTTCATATCCATCTGCCATATTTCATAATCGAAATAGGCTGCAACAGCAAGCAATGTGCGGATGAATTTTAGCATGGCTACGAGCGAGAAGGTATCCTGATAGTCAATGCCTTCACGCTGACTATAATCTTTCGCTACGAGCCTAGCCTTGAATGTCTCTACATTCCCATCTGTACCTATCTTTCTCTTGAAGATCTATTTACACCCAATAGGTACAATACCTTCAGGCGGATCTACCAAGGTCCAGACTTGGTTTGAGTGCATCGAGTCAGTTTCTGATCTCATTGTCTCTAACCATTTCTCGGAGTCGATATCTGATATCGCCTCGTCATAGGTCTTGGGATCATCACCATGAACCCCATTTTCTGTGAGGAATATTTTCTCTACATCCTCTTGTATGGTACCTAAGTATCTTTCAGGAGGACAAAAACCCTAGTTGATCTACGAGGTGGAAGAGGTTGTGTTAGGACTGGTTTTGATTGATTAGGTTCCTCAAGTTCTTTAGCTCGTTGCTCTTGGGAGATATTCTCCTTGAGTTTAATTATTCTTCCGATGCCATCATCTTGAATAAACTATTTTTCAAAAAAATAGCATTTCGACTTACAATCACATTGTGGTCTTCCAAAATATAAAAATAATATCCTAATGACTCTTTAGGATATCCTATGAATCGAGCTCTAAAAGATCTGAACTCTAACTTGTCTGTCTGCTGTCTCTTGACATGAGCCGGACAATCCCAAATTCTGAGATGATTCAGACTTGGCTTCTTACCATGCCATATCTCATACGGTGTGGTAGGAACGGTTTTAGAGGGAACCCTATTCAATACATAAATTGCTGTCATGAGATAATGTCCCAAAAAATTCTGGAGGTTTGTGAAGCTCATCATGGAACGGACCATATCTAATACGATCCGATTTCTCCATTCTGAAATCCCGTTGAGTTGAGGCGTTCCAGGTGGAGTCCATTGAGAGACTATACCATTGTCCTTAAGATAGTCTAGAAATTTTCGACTAAGGTATTCACCTCCTCGATCTGATCGAAGAATCTTAATGGGCTTTCTATTTATTTTTCTACCTTATGTCTGAATTCTTTGAACCTTTCAAAGGCTTCAGACTTGTGTTTCATTAGAAATACATATCCGTACCTAGACATATCATCAGTAAAGGTAATGAAGTAGATAAAGTTGCCTCTAGCCGGCAAATCAAATGGGCCGCACACATCCGTATGTACTAGGGCAAGTAGGTCTGTGGCCCTTTCCCCATGTCACACAAAAGGGAGCTTGGTCATTTTGCCTTGAAGGCATGATTCATAAACTGGATATGACTCGAAAGTCAACGGACTCAGTAGCCAGATTTCTCTAATTTGTTAATCCTGTCTTCTGCTATATGACCTAGCCTTAGTGCCACAGATACTTATCATTTAGACTATCTCTAGACCTTTTAATTCCTATGGCATTCACATTTTGTTCAATATTAAAAAAATACATCAACATGTAACTGATAGAGACCATTAATAACAAAACTACTTGCAACTTTATTATTTTCATAAAATATGTTACAATGATCCTTATGAAAGCTAATCACATAGCCTTCTTGTGCTAAACATGAAACAGAAATCAAATTCTGCTTGCTGCAGGCACATAATAATAGTCTCTTAAAACTAAATCTAATCCTAACGGTAATTGCAGAGGTAGATTCTACGGCCACAGCAGCAACTCTTGCTCCATTCCCGACATGTAGGATCATCTCCCATCCTCAGCCTCCTGCTCTCCTCAAGACCCTGCATAGAAGTGCACAAATGAGCACTAGAACCAGAGTCAAGCACCCAACTGGATGTAGAAGAAACCGTAAGATTAGATTCGATAATGAGCATACCTCCAGAAGGACCATCCTTCTTGTTTTCAGGATGGCAAGTACTGAGGACAGTTTCACTTCCAATGGCCTTCTGATTGACAGTGGAAACACTTTCCTTTTTCAGAAGCCTTCTTCTTCGATCCTGTCTTCTTGTTCTTGCCATCCACCTACTGCTTTTTCACGGACTTCTTTTTCTTTCCAAAGACTTTCTCTTGGAAGAAGTCGCTCCACAGTAAGAACTGAGCCTTTTGAACCTTTCATTGAAAGCTCAGCCGTAACCAGCATATTCATTAACTCGGCCAAGGTACATTGCATCTTATGCATATGGAAGTTCATGATGAACTGACCATATCCATCGGACAAGGACTGAAGGATAACATCAATCTGAAAATCTTGTCTAAGATGACACCAGCTTCTCAAGCTCCTCAAGATCCTTGATCATTGTCAAACAATGATCTTGGACTGACTGCCCATCACGCATTTGGCCTTAAAAAGTCTTTGACAGACTTAATACTTAGCCATGCGACTCTGTTCACCAAACAACTCTTGTAGGTGAGCCAACATTTGGGCGGTAGTCAAAATATTTTCATGTTGGCGCTGCAAATCATCAGACATTGCACCCAACATGTAGTAGTATCTGGCTTTGTTATCATCGACCGTCACTTTTTCAGAGATGCTCTCTGTTCAGCAGTCGGACGTGCTGGCATGGCAGGTGGGTCCTGGTCCAAGAATGAGTCAATTTTTTGAACCCAGAATAATTCTGTAGTTCCTCAACCAGTTCTTAAAATTTCGTCCAGTCAGTCTATGAGTGTCTAGAATTTTGGTCAGGGGGTTTGAGGCAGACATGTTTCCTGTAGAGAGTCAAAAGTTTCTAGTTAGATTTTGTAATTAGACTCAATCAATTTATTTAGATTTTTATTTTTAAACAAATTAGGCTCCACTATTTTCTCAGATCCCTACACTCCTTGGTAGAGATGTGAAAATCTCCGTGATTAGTGATTTCTAGTGGGTGGTGCAATCTCACCGACTGGCTCATCACCTCACCTAACAGTTATTGGTGATGGGTCAACCGATGAGTGGACAACTCTTATCCAATGATTCTCTAATCATGGTGCACCCAAAACTTGGTCTCTAATTCATGAAGCTCACCATATCCGAATATTGCTCCAATCATTAGTTAAGCCAAACCCACCATTTGCACGAACTAGATTCCTGATTGGATCCCTCACCGTATCCGAATATTGAGCCCAACCCATCCTCTAATCCGTAGCATCTAATGCCTAATAGACATGGTTGCATCTTCCCGGTGCAACTGAGCCACTGTAACCATCGAGAACAATCAACCCTGGGAAGGGCCCGCACATCCACAATGGTAGAAGACCTAGACTTAATAATTTCTTAGGGAGATTTGATTTAGGTCTCTTTAAACTTGACTTGACATAGTCATAACAATTATGACTAACCTAGTGGCATGGGTCAGCTCAAATTGTTAGCCACCTCAAATCAGAACTGGGTCGACACATATCGCCAGGTAAGTGAGACCGGTGGGAGGGATATGCCATTAACTCGACAAGAATGCATTCGAATCGAGTAGCTCCCAATTAAAAACCAGTCGATCGCATCTGCCCAACATACCTTAGACACCAAATTGTCGAACCAGAATTAATTGAGTTAGTCTACAATTTAGGATCTAACCACTGGGCCAAATTAGGTCTCAACTTGATTGAGTCATATCTAAATGTGATTCGACCTTGACCCAGACTTAATCCTATTAGGCTGGTCAATTATTAGCTTTCATGATTCCACCTAACCAACTCTTGATTTGGTTTGATCAACCGCTAGACCTAATTGAGCTACCCAAACCCGAACCCAATCTTATGAAAATGTCTTAGATCTGAAATTCTCAATTTTAGATATAACTTAATTTCATAAGCACAATACATTAATTAAGTTTGGGTTCATGAACAAAGCATGTAAAATAAATCTTAGGATTTCAGGATCTAGGGTTTTACAGAAAAGTTAGTTTTGATTTCTAATTAAGGATGAACGCGCAGCACCCCTACACGTCATATGAACACCCCATTGAATGGGAAGAGAGGGTTTTAAAACTCTATTTTATTTTTATGACCGGATGGCCATGAGGAATACCTTAATCAGAAATATAAATTTAACTACAAAACTAGTTAGATCTAAATTAACATATCACATATACAATTTAAGATCTAACTAATACATGCTTTGCATACATCTCATGTATCAAAAATCAATCTAATTAACATGCTTTCAGATTTGATACATCACATGTAATATCTGAAAAATAGAATTTAAATTGAACTATTCAAAATAAAAACTATTCTAGACAAGTTACTAGAACAATTCTACAACTAGTCCAGGCATGCAATAGATCAATTTTATGAAATAATTAAAATTTTATTTTTTGATCTGATTATAATAATTATAACATAAAAAATATAGAGAATAAATTATATTTAATTAATATTTTAATCTCATTAAAATATAAAACTTAAGACTATTCATGTATTCAACTAATCCTAGTCTAGTCATGCATCTCATGCATGTTAGATCTTCTTAGATTTAATTTTAAATATTTTAATTTTAGATCCTATCATATCTGATGTGATATCTAAAATTTTTTAATATCAGATAAATTAAAATTAGATCTAAATTAGATCTGAAATAGAGCCAATAACCTGGCTCTGATACCACTTGAATGAGAAAAATCACTTTTCCTCTGTGTAGGATCTTCCAGATTTCATCAAATCTGGGGTGGAATAAATTTTAAATTTAATCCTATGCTATTTCAGATCTGATGTCTATTAGATCTAATTTTATTATCTGATATTTTAATTTCAAAATTAAATTTAAAAGTATGAGAAACATAGACATACCTCAATGAAAATCTAATTACCCTGTAGATGATCGCAGCACTGCCTGAGGTTCTGATGTAGCCATGCAAGCACCTGGCCTCTACCAGTATCCATTCAAGTAGGATCTGGAACATCTTCTCCTCATGATTCTATGCTCCAAAAATTAGATCAATATCTAATTTGGAAGTACTTTAGAACTCCTTCTGAAGTTGGAGCAGCAGCCTGTCGAAGATGTCCTGCAGCCTTCTGTTCCAGGCGTCACCACACCTTGCACCTATGCCAGATGAACATCCAACTTCTTCGACGTGAAGAGGGGAGAAAAGAGAGCAGGGAGGACATGGAGAAGAAAAGAGGGGGTGGCAGCTAATAGGATTTTTGCATAAAACAAGTTCTACCTCGAAACTCTAGATGCAGCAGGGTTTATATAATTTCTGTATGCTGCGCAGTGCCACATCATTCGACCAATCAAAAAATTCCAATAAATTCTGAAAAAATTTTGATTGGTAGAGTGATGTCATCTGATCATATCAGATAAGAACCCTACCTTATCTCCAAAAGATGGTGCCAACATTGGATAAGCATAAATAGAGTGGCATCAAAGAGTCCAAGTTTATCTGGACTCTTTGGTTCTTATCCATTTGGGGCGCCCACTTAAATCCAATTGGGCTCATGCCATAATCTAATTATGGCACCCAATTTGATTAGGTTTAGGCATGTGGATACTCCACAAAAATCCTCCAATAAGTCCTCTTCAGTTTAAGATCCATATGTCAACTTTTGACAGATGTCCTAAAATAAAATTGGCAGGTGCTAGAAATTAGTAGGTGTTGTCTTAAATTCATCTCATGAATTAAGACAAGTCTTTTTTGAGTTGGATAAGCTTTAATTAGACTGAGAGAAACCTTTCTAAGGTTCTCTGGATGAGTCAGATCATATTTGACTCAGTAGAGACAAAAAAGATTACACGAGGAGAAAGTTAGGCTCAATCGAGTGCTAGCACGATTTTCTTGAACCTAATTGGATCTTATCCAAATCAATTAGACTAGCCAATTGATGACATCCAGACCCTAACCATTATTTGTGTGACCCAGTTAGGTTCAATTCTGTATGGTAATGAGATATGTCATGATCTCATCATCGACATCATCGAAACTCCTTTCGATGGATCAGAACTCTTCTGATTCAAATAATTAGAATGATCGATCATCAAAATTATTCTAACTGCTCCCAAAATCCACCAGTGACACCTAGCAGTATATGGTGGCAATCCATCAGAACTGAAGATGAACCTCTTGGTGCAGCTACCTGCGTGATTGAGTTCCTCTATCATGAGTTCCGACTGAATTAGGGTTAAGGTGAACTCGTCAAACCCAACATCAGTCACATGAATCAATCGATCGATCCGAGTCCGATGTGAAACCCCAATGGAAAACTTTTTTCCATTATTTTACTCTACCATGGCCATGGGCTTAAGGACTCGATCTTTCGATCATCATAGGACTACTCCTCTCATCTACCGAGGTTGATAGATCCCATCTTGGTGCGATCTTGTTCCTACAATGGATATGCTACAGCCAACATACACCTCAGATTTTTGAATGGCTAGGAGATCAAGTTATGATGTAGTCAAACTATAACACACTCAAGGTGAACCGTCGATGCACCTCAGGTCAAAGAACTAGACACACAACTGCAGCATCGAGCTAGTCATCGACGAGAAGGTAGACTTTCTTATGACTGCTCGAGGTGGTCACGCTCAGTACTCTCGTTCTCAACGAATATCTGTACTCTCATTTCGGTGTCTCCACACCATAGACTCAAGACTCATCTACCCTAAGGAAGTGATCGTACACCAACCTTCCGGATCGATCACCATCCTCGTGATGATCCTATGGTTAGGAGCAATTTATGATTTAGTTATGTAAATTCATGCCTTAAATTTTTAACTTTTAAAAATATGAATTAACATTCTCACTAACTCAAAGGATGTATCATAGACACAATGTACATAATGTGATAGAAGAATAATCCTTTTATTCATTTATAGTCAAAATTATAATTTTGTCCTTAGATTTGTATAGGAATGTGTCAGCCGATCTGGCATCTAGGGCACACATCTAACAAGGGAGTCCTTCTCTTGGAAGGAACTCCATGCCAAAAATAAGTTGGGACGCCCCATTTATGGCATTGAATTGAAGAGTCCATTTCAACGTGGGCTCTTATTTCCTTCCATTAATTTCTACGTGTTTGTTAATTCCACGTAACATCAGATGTCTCTTGGGATTATGGGCGTAGAAGAGGAAGGAGAGTCCTTCTTTTGGAAGGAGTTTGAATGCCATATATTAATGGTATGCCACATTTTTTGATGTTTAAGGAAGAGTCCTTATTTTATTGGACTCTTGTTTTTTCCACGCCAGTCCATCTCCCACGTGCCATATTATGGCGTACAAATCTTTTTTGATAGAGAAAGAGTCCTTCTACAGATGAAACACCTTTTATTCTATGCCAACTCATTGTATTCCATGCTAAAAAAAATTCATTGGGGCAAGTAAGAATGAAGGGATGCCAAGAGTTGGCATCCCATGGTTTCGCCCATATTTTCCTATAAATAGGGGGTGCTACACTAGGTTTCTACATGCTATTTTTTTCTGTGGTTGGTCATGAGAATGAAAGGATAAAGTGAAAAAGATCTGGGAAAAAGACAAAGAGAAAAAGGGAGAGAAAATGGAAAAGAAAGGGAGAAAGAAAAAGGAAAGCATGAGATGCTTGTCCTCAAATCAGTATTTTCAAGCGTTGAACATTTGATTTAATTTTTGTGTGGTGTGATTTTCTGAGGAAGAGTTCCTAAAGAAGTCTCAGTAGAGGTCATGAAGGTATACAAGCAATGGTGCAACCTGCTCTTGCGAAGGACGGTCGGCAGTGCACTTGCGAAGAAGGCTACAGCACCATAACGAGTTAGGAAGGACCCTGACCAATCCTGTGTGGATCATCGTTGGAGGACTTTTACTTTGGAGTCTTGTGGAGATCTCAAAATCACTAGTTCATGATCTTCATAGTGGTATACAACTTCTAGTCTTCTCCTCATATGCTTGATTTTGTGATTTGATTGTAATCATCAAGGGGTTCCTTGGGTTTTTTGAGTTTCGATGGTTGTGTTTAATTGTTTAACCATATTTTCATTATTGTATCCATGTTAAAAAATTTTAAAATCTATATTCTGCTATGTCATCAAAATTCAATAGTGGTATCAGAGCCACCCTTGATAGATTCAATCAAATTTCATGTTATTTTTGTGATATGAATTAGATCCAGTTTGACCTATGTCAAAATCAATTTTTTTGATTGATGTTTCATTGATGATTTTGATGCATTTTTATTTTTGATCAAGTGTTATCAATCCATGATCAAACTTTGGATTTGAAATTTCATAGTTTATAGACTTGTATGACAAGTTTAATTAGATCCTATGATCTATTTTTCGATGGAATTGAAATTCAGTTCATGTGATGCGTGGGGT